>NC_056733.1:1312354626-1312424626 GCF_019279795.1 Protopterus annectens
GAGTGTGGATCCAATGTGTGAATGTAATACACATATATATATATATATATACACACACACACACACACACACACACACATATATATATATATATATATATATATATATATATATGTATATGTGTATATAAAACACTTTATATATAAATATATATAATATATATATTTATATATATATATATATATATATATATATATATATATATATATATATATATACATGCACACAGACATACATACATCTACATATAAAAATACATTTCCCTACTGTTGAATGACTGTGCTGCATGATATGTTTGAGAAAATATCACATTTACATATAGCTCAAAGGGCATAGTGGTAAATCACTGTGGCTATTGTGTGCAGGGTCCTAGGTTTGAGGCTTGCAAAGGCTGATTATTTTGTTGCTGGGCAGAACAAGGGCTGTTGGCTACAGAGTGACTAAGACACTTTTAAGCAGTTGTAAGTGGGTTTGCGTGACGGTAAGCAATGTTAACGTCTGGTTAAATATGCTTATCAACAGTTAGCCTTAAAAGTGCTTAATCTATTTAAGCATTGCTTAGTGTTGCACAAACAGACTTAATCTTGCTTACTAACGCTTAAAAGTGCATACTCCCACTTACCCCTGTGCTAACTTCTTTAAAAGAAAAGAAAAAAGGGTGATAGGGAAGTGGTGAAAAGAATGGTAATAGGTAAAGTAGCTAGGGATGTGCAGGATGGGTGTAGGGAAGGTCCATAGCTGTCCATTTCTTCTACAGCAACAGCTGTGCATATATACTGAATTTGGAGGTAGATTTGGACACAGACCCCTGAGTCAGAGGTGTAAACAACAAGTCAATTAGACCAGATTACATGTGCCCAGCGGACACTTGTGTGAAATGGACAGCTATGTATGGGACGAGATTTTTTTTTTGGGAACAGATGGCCCTTTTTTTTTAAAAGTGAGAGTGGGATGTTGGGGAAGGATAGTAGTTATATTTGGGGAGGTAGGTTGGGTTAGAAGACAGAAAAAACAGCATAAATGGGTGGTATATGGCACATGTGGGGGTAAACACCTTGGACGGGGAGGTGTGTTTGGAAATTGGATGCCCATGAGCCCCCAAATGGAAACAGTGAGACTGAAGTCCCCACCCATTGATAGTCGCCACTGCACCTACACGGCCTCGAAGGTGGCTGTGCTGGGGGCTGGGTAGGAGGGGCAGGCTGATCCTCTAAATGTGACACGTGGCCCTCAAGCTGGCATAGCAGATCTCCAGACTCCCTTCAGACCTCGCTACTCACCAAGCCCAGGACCTGACTACGGGTGACAGTTTCCTGTCCGTGCCTGCTCCTGGAAGGGCGAGCCCCATCCCCTGAGGCAGTTCCACCCAAAGGTGGTGCAGGACCAGTGGACGAGGAGGTCCCGGGGTGGGTTCCAGATGTGCTGGAGCCTGGTGCCATGGCCAGATGAGGTGGGAGAGGTGGGTCTGCTGGGAAAGGCCTTCCCAAACATGCTGTGGTATTACAGTTTTAAAACATATGTGGGTTAGTAATAGTCAACACAATCCAGGATTAGTTATAACAGCATGCATAGATATTCCCATTAACCCAAACACCATATTTGGAACAGTTGCATAGCAAACAGAACACATGTATATGGAACCACAGTGGCCATTACAATGGCATGTAGGTTACATTGATAGTAACAGGTCACCAATGATGGTATTTCAACATGGAACTTTAATAGAAGCACATTTCAATATTTATTGAACAATAGGACATATGTCCCAATAGTAGGTTTGGTCTAAACGTACCCATTGATTTGTGTATATAGATTATTGTTACAGATATAGTGGTACGGGGAGAGAGATGTCATTTAACAACATATATATCCTTGTAGTTCTCACAACTTTAATGATCATTGCTCTAATCATTAAGGAACAGGTATTATTACACTACCCTATGGCCTTGGTTTGGCCAGTGGTATATTTGTAAACAAATGTATACTTGAACTGTCTTATAGCTAAATTCTACATCTCTTACCTGATATACCTGTGGAGGGAATGTTTGTTGACACTACCTGACTGTTTCTCCACATATTCCCAGATTCTGAGTTAATATTATGCACATACCTCTCAATCTGTTATTGCACAAAAAATGGGACATATTTTGAATATTGCTCTCATAAACATGGAGGGCTGTATAGTGTGACAGGGTTTGTTTTCATATACATTTTCTGAAGGTTTTGAGGTCTGAAAAATCAAATGTATGTCATTATTTGCTGTCTACAAATCTGAGATCATCCCACTGATTTGCCATGGGGACAGGGGAACAGGCAGAAAATATGAGCCAGTTATCTGGATAATCTGAAAGGATGTGTACAGTTGAGAGGTATGATTATGCATACAGCTTACTACCACTCCCAGGATTCAAACCATTGGTCTGTCTGATAAAAATGCCACAATTTAAGTGTCAGCAGAGTGTGCTGTTTGAATATTGTGGTCTATCTCTTCAGTGTTTTCTGTCTAAGTCTCTTGTGGTTATACAGTCTGACCTTGTAATTACAACAGTCTCATACAGACATTCCTAGACATATTTTTATGTAGCACTGTGTGAGAAATGGTGGTTGACACAACAGTACTATTCTGATATCAGATGTTCTGAATGCTACATGTCAGCCATACAATACCAAAGTAAACACTACCAGTCCACGATTCAATCTTTATTGGCAGGAACAGTTTTTTTATCTAATAAATTAGACAGACAGAAAACTGGTAAAATAACAAAAAAGGCAAACGGACTATTAAGGAACAGTTTTTTTATCTGACAGACCTGTGGAGGGAATGTTTGTTAAAGGACAACAACAGGATATTAAAGCAGATTGCTCAACCTGCTGTCCCTATTAGTCTCTGTTCATTGATACAGCCTTGAAAAATCACCCATGCAACTTTAAACACTAATCCACTCAACTGTTTTCCCTGTTAGGCTTCCTACCTTTCTGTACTGTTTTACTTTCACTTTGAAAACCAAGTTGAAAAACCTCTAGCTGGCTCTGAAGTGATGATGTCACATCTTCCAGAGCTCTTGCTCTAGCTACTGGGACGTTTCCTCCCCCCCAAAGTGATGTAATCCCACCTGATTTGCTGATGTATAGAAGAGCCAGTGGACCTCCCACATTGTGATGTCAGAGCTGCCTTGTCCAGCCCACTCTTAACCTAGCAACAATGTCAAACTATAATCTCACTTTTCTGAAGAGCCCTACCAATAGTACAGGCAGAAGCACAGTAACAGCTGCAAAAACTAAGAGCATAAATTTGCAATGACGATGCAAAGACATTAATTGCATGTTTTTACATAAGAAGCAGATGTCTGTCAAAATTAATCGACAACACTACATCAGATTACAAGAAGTATGCAATACCATAATTTTCTTAAATTACCATTTAAAAAAAGCATGGGGGTGCTGTTATGCAAGTCTGTGAAATATTTAGTGTTTATAGTGCATCATTTGCTATCTATTTAACCAAACAGGAAGGAAAAATAAGTGGGAGTTTGATGCTTTGCAAAACAGTGATTATTCCCAGTGCTATCAACTAAAGTTCGACACTCACATAAACACTACAATAAAATCTACTAACAAAAAACTTGGATCCCTCTATAGAGTCAAACATTTACTGACACCAATAGCCAGAACCACAATAGCTAGAACCCACTTTATCTCTACCCTATTATATGCTTCCCCCATATATACCTATCTGTCTAAAAATAATCTTAACAAACTAGCTAGATCATATAATAATATTGCCAGATTTGCCACTAACTCTCCATACAGGACTCATCACTGTCAGAATCTAAAACAACTAGATTGGCTTGAATTACCTCACCTATTACAATTTAACCAAATTATAATCGCCCATAAAGTCCTTCCCCAACCCAACAACACCCCAATTCTCTCTACCCTAATAACACCATATTATAACTTGAGGAATCTACGCTCCACTAAAAAAATGTTGATGCACACTTCCTTATCAAATAATTTAGCAGGAGACTCCATATTCTCTAATTCAGTTGGGAAAATCTGGAATCACTTACCACAAAACCTTACAACCCTAACCTCTCTCCCACTATTCAAAACTAACCTAAAAATTTCCTCTCTAACCACTGGTTATGCTCTTGTACCAACCCTGACTAACTGATGTTTTTAAACTATCTGTTACCATCAAAACATAAAATTCTTTTTCAGAACTAGTCATGGACCTATTTTCTAACTAACCTATCTTTCTCATTTCCTAATACTGTCTTTCCTGAGTACTACTTATCACACTGAACACTTCTATTCATCTTCTTTCAGTGCCTTTTGTAAATTTTATTATACTGAAGATGATTAACTCTTTTATAATGTCATGTACAATTTTTTTGTTTTAGATGTTTTTGTTCTGTATATTTTAATATGTATAATAGAATGTCTTTGAACTTGGAGCTTTTCTCCCCAGGCTTCCACTGAAAATGGACATGTATCCAGTTGGACTAGCCCGGTTAACAAATGTAAAATAAAATAAAATAAAAAAATAAATAAAATATGGAACTTGGTTCTAAATTTGACAGGAGCAGTGCAACAAAAAAAGTCTCCCACTGTAAGGAAGGAAAGGCTGACAAGGAAACAGTACATTAGTCTGGTCACCTGCTGTGAGCTGTCAATCACATGCAGATAATGGGTCAAATTACCCTTAACTCTTTGACAGCTAGGGAAGGTAGGTATGAAGGGGCAGGGGATATACCTTGAAGAACTAGATTTCAACCTTCACAAAAGAAATCAAGTTAGCATTTCTAAGAAGAAAGAGCAATAAAATGCACTTTTGAATTCTGTTCTGTAGTATTTGCACTGCTTGTGTTTGAAGTAGTCACTGAAAAAGGATAACATTTTAACCAGAAGTAGGTGACTATAACACAGCAGTGAATGCCTGTAAAATCAGTGCAGTGACAGGAGCTTTAGGGAAAACGTGGCAGATCTGATGCAATTTTTTTGGAGACAAACAGTGCATTCTGGGATACTTAGAGGCAGACTAAACAGTCAGAATTATTTCAAGATGCCAGATCCCATGTGGTCAGAGTCAGAGTCAGAAATTGCAAATAAAAATATCTAAAAAGCTCTAAATAGTCCCAGAGTGGTGTTAAAATGTAGGAAACACCAAACCATGATGAAATAAACATATTTTTTGAGTCTGTGGGTGCGGTTGTCCTTTAACACTACCTGACTGTTTCCCACACATATTCCCAGATTCTGAGTTAATATTATACACATACCTCTCAATCCGTTAATGCACACACTCTGGTCATAGCTTGACAACATGGGGGTAGAAACGGGACATATTTTGAATATTGCTCTCATAAACTTTTGGTGAGTTGCTAGAGTGACAGGTTTGTTTTCATATACATTTTTTGAAGGTTTTGAGGTATGAAAATCAGATGTATGTTATTTGCTGCCTAATATTCTGAGATTATCCCAGGGGCACAGTGTAACAGGCAGAAAATATGAGCCAGTTGTCTGGACATTCTGAACAAATCTGTACAGTTGAGAGGTATGATTATGCATACAGCTTACTACCACTCCCAGTATTTGAACCATGGCTGTGTCTGCTAAAAATACAAGTTAAGTCACAGTAGAGTGTACTATTTGGATATTGCTGTCAATCTCTTCAGTGTTTTCTGTCTAAGCCTCTCTCAGTTGTACAGTCTCTCCTTGTAATTACAACAGTCTTATACAGGCATTCCTAGGCATTTTTATTATGTAGCACAGTGTGGGTAACAGTGGTTAATACAACTTTACTATTCAGAGAATGCAACACTAAAAATGCCATGCAATACCAGAGTAAACACAACCAGTCCAGGATTTAGAGCTTTATTGCCAGGCAGTTACATACAGTTTTATTTAAATATGACCTATGTGGGACTATTACTGTCATATTGTCTGGTTTATTCAGTACAACCCATACACAAAACAGTTTTTACAGTAGCAGCTAACTTTCTGCTACTTTTATATTTATTTAGCATGACTACTACAAGCAGGATTGTTACTCACCAGCCTTGCAATGCAGCCTTTGCAGCCTACTCACATGGGGCTTCCTGATTCACAGCCTGCTCAGCTGCAGCTGTAAGGGAAATAGAGAAATATTTAGCCATACCTATCCATCATATACACAGGCTGGACATTATTAAACAATTACTGGTATGAGTACTTACACACTGCTGGGACATCACCCCTCTGTCTTGATTCTTGGATCCACTGGTCCAAGAGCTCCCTCTTCCTCCATTTTGAGATGGCATAGTGGTTCCTGACCTGCTCACCAGTCCAAGAGATACCAGTGGCACTGATGAGGTCAACGGGTGAGACAGTCCCAGGCTTCCGCTTTATATTGGGAGCCTTGGTACTGGCCCTGCAGCAGTCTCTCATCATGTTTTTTTTTACCAGGAGTCCTACTATGACCTTGGACTCCTGGATGCCCCAATGCTGCGCCTGGAAGTGGAATCCCTCTCCGATTCCAGCCATCCTGCCTACAGTGGGAAGCTGCAACCAGTTATGAGCTGTATTCCCACCTGTGGGGTTTAAATACGACTGATTTCCCACTATTTGCCATGATTGGATGGTTTTGAATATGCTGAGCTAAGCTAAGCTACGGGCAAACCTTCTTAGCTAAGGTTGGCATTGCTTAAAGGGACAGGTTCAGCACTGCTTACCAATGGGCAAATCCACTTAGCTGGGCTACTCATTGCTTAGCAGTCATATTTACATAATGCTTACAGCTGGTAAGCAGAGCTGTGCAATGCCTAGCATTGCTTATTTTTAATTTTATGGACTATTTGCTGTATGGTATTGATTCATCATTCATTACATATTATAAATTTGTTTACTGTCCCTGACATCCCCCAATGTGCTTTCATTACATTTATTCATGTGTATGGGGCACTTGTGTTTATATGGGGATTTCACAATTTTATTACACTGACACCTTACATCTGGACCTAATGCAGTACCCCAGTTAACAAATATATGTTATTTAGTAGGTGATAAAAAAATTGTTTATGCACTGCTGTCGCATTTAAAATGTGAATTGGTTATAATGGGGATCAAACCATGAATGGCTGCTTGCAAAGTATATGTTCTAACCACTACACTATTGCAATACTATTTATGTTGGATGTCTCTTGCTATTTAACTTCTTGTGCTGTTTAAGCTGGACTAAGCATAACAAGCAACGGGCACACCCATGCAGCTATGCTTAAACTTTATCACATTTATAAAAAAAAAAAAAACTTTTGTTGTGTTATTTTAGCTATACCATTCAGAATATCCCTGATAATGCTAAACCCTGTACTTTTATCAGCTTTCTGCTTCATGGTGGGCATACCACTCAACATCTTGGAGCAAAAACTCTGGACAAACTCTAATATGTTGGAGGGACAAATAGGGACAGATTTTAAATATTGTTCTTACAAACTTAGACAGTTGATATCATGATAGATCTTGCATTAGCATGGATTTTCTGAAGGATGTGGAATCTTTTAAACTCAAATGTTTGTCGTTATTTAATGACGTCAATCCCCAGCTATTTTCCAGAAAGGTACAGATTTTAGGAGGAACACACCAAAAATATGAGATAAAAATCTGGACATTCTGCGAAAATCTGTACAGTTGAGAGGTATGTATCCTGACGTGTTGGGGGTGTTATGAGCATTCTCGCTCATTTTAATTGCCAAAAGGCAATTTTGGAGTGCAGGGGAGTGTGTATTGTGAGAGCTCTGCTCTCAGAGACACCCCCTGCACTCATACACAGCTCTGTGTAAGTTTAACAGCACAGGCAGCGCGCCTTCATGAATATGCAAGGCAGCTGCCATGCTGTACAGGAGCAGTCCCTGCCATGCAGGAAAAACTTATTCCTGCACTGCTGCTTGCTGAATCCCAGGGAATCATATTAAGCATTCTCTTTTTCATTTTGTGTTAATTAGGTTTTTTTCTGGTGAATGAGCAATAAGAATTTTTGATCGGATAGATGTATTTAGGATGGTTTGTGGAAGCTGTGTTTTGTAGTTATTTTATGTAAGGTGTATTCGTGTTTGCATTCTTTATCCTGTCTGCAGGGAGTACACCATTAAATCTCAGAGTAGCTGTTCTTTATCTTATATTTATTTCATCAAAGTACTCCTAAACAGCTAAATATAAATGTAGTTTAAAGTGAAATTATTCATTAGATTAATCTTTTTTCTCTTACACATTTTCATGAATCCTAGCATGCAGACTACATCATCCCATCTTTTAGTTTCAGTTCGAGCGTATTGCCTGTATCAGCTCTAAAGTCTGCTGAACTCAGAAACATTGATGGTGCTCACAGTATGTCCCGTTACTATACAGCAGTCTGTGAGGTGTGCTACTGAATATCTTTACTGTACAGATTAGGGTAATTACCTCTCAACTCTATTACCTGCCCCACCATGTGTGTATATATTGCTAAGATAATTGAAGCAAGAATGTGAGTTAATTTTTTCAACCTGTGGTTTATACACAACAAAAGTAGAGCATGAGAAGATTTTTTTTTTCAGGAGCACATGAATAAATATACTCATTACACAATGTAGTTTCTAGCAGTACTGTCTTGAATCCAGAACCATTGCACTTCAGAGTTTGGGGTTGGCATACTGGTTAAGTTATTAACCTCACAGATACAAGGTATGGGGTAGGTATGACTCTCACTTTTAAAAAGGGGGGGCATAATGGGTAAGGTGTTTACCTCACAAACACAGGGTACAGGGGGTTTGATATTCACCATGAAGGAAATTGGCTAGACTTAAAATGGCAGCTAGCCTAGAACTTCCCATTGAACATATTAACATGTTGTATGGTCCACTACAGCAAACTGAATGGATCAATCAGACACATTATATGTAATTAAACATGTACACATTTCTAATAAGAAATATCCATACATTATATTCATTTATTATGCAGTTTATGTTCCTGTTCACAGTAAAAGAGCAGCATGCTTTTATATGCCCCTCTAAATCTGTCAGGTAGAGACTTGTTATGTAAACTATGATGTACTGTTTATTGTACACCAAATGGTCTATTTTTAGATATTCCTAATGAACCCTTAGGATTATATTCAAGTAACATCTGTACAAATAAAGATATCCTTTTTGCTGCCCTAATATCAAAAGCAGATGTAGAAAATGCTGGCTTGTAGGAATTAAAAGTAAATCCTTCACAGCTCTGGACTGCCCATGAAGATGAGGCAGAGCTCATAAAGAATGTAAAACCTGAAACCCTGTGAATGCCTGCATATGGTTGTTCAGTATCCTTTGTAACTAGAAGTGGAGAAATGTATCAAACCTGTTATGCCCCAACCTGAAGTCCCTGTAACACTTCAGTTTCACCAGTTAATAAAAACAGCAAAAAAGACTTCACGGGCCACCAGGCTGTAGTAAAAATGTAGGACTTTTAATACAAAATGTAAGCACTTTCAGGATACGCCCTTCATCAGACATATACAAGAAAACAAATGAAAACATTTTTTAAAGTATTTAAATATCAATAAGCCAATGAACATCAAGATCTAATCATCTAAGTCACAGGCCTACGCCTCCTAAGAACAGGTTTTAAAGGTACCACTCCACTGAGTCCTGGACTTCTGTCAGCACCTAGCCTTACAATCCATTGTACCTCACAGTATTCAGTCTGATTGACAATATCGCCCCCTCTGGCATTCACCTGTTCTTAGGAGGT
Source organism: Protopterus annectens (assembly GCF_019279795.1). Lineage (NCBI taxonomy): Eukaryota > Metazoa > Chordata > Ceratodontiformes > Protopteridae > Protopterus > Protopterus annectens. Next base: position 1,312,364,380 of record NC_056733.1, read on the forward strand.
ATAGACCTGTGACTTAGATGATTTGATCTTGATGCTCATTGGCTTATTGATTCTTAAATACTTTTAAAAAGGTTTTGGCTTGTCTGATGAAGGGTGTATCCTGAAAGCGCTTACATTTTGTATTAAAATCTCTGCATTTTTACTACAGCTTGGTGGTCCGTGAAGTCTTTTTTTCTGTTCTTTTGCAAGGTTTTGCTTACATGGACCTTTAGTGCCTCTACTTACAATTTTTGTTTCTTAGTTAATAAAAACAGGGAAGGATACATATAGGTGTGTACAAGATTTAAAAGCAGTGAATGCAGTAGTAGTACCAACATTCCCTAATCCTGCAACAATACTAAGTTCTGTTTTATCAGATGCCATCACCTTCTCAATGGTAGACATTTCATCTGTCTTCTTTTCTATTCTTAAACATCCAGATAGTCAATATTTGTTTGCATTTACATAGAGAGGGGAACAGTACACTTGGACAAGATTACCACAAGGATAAGCAAAATCACAAACTCGTTTCTCTAGAGAAATGAAAAAAATAGCTGGACAGTATTATATTTCCTTGTGGTTCTACTCTAATTTAATATGTAGATGGTTTTACTTTTAGTTTCAAAAAATCCAAATAACTGCAAACAGGATACTGTTTTCCTTTTGACAAAGTTAGCAGAGTTAGGATTTAAGGATAAAAAATTGCAATTATGAGAATAGCAGGCTCAGTACTCGAGACACCTTATTTCAGAAGGTGCCACACAGATCTTGCTTATATGCATTACTCAGTACAAACTGTACCATGACCTACTACACTAAAATAATTGTGAGCTTTCTTAAGACTGACAGTGGATTTCTAATTATGTACAAGTAGTGAAACCTTTATTAGAATTATTAAAAAATATACCACTAAGCCTTTACCCTGGCAGGACTCTCATGAACAAACTTTTGTTCAATTGAAAACATTACTCTTAAATCCTTCTACACTTAGGTTCATAGGTATATACCAGGCTAATGACCACCAAGGACTTTATAAGCCAAGCCATGCAATGCAGCCCAATTTGTCCCTTTGTATTATGGATGTTTATTAAGAGGGGATATGTTAGTTAGGAAATTTCTAGAGGTTATGTGGGGGGTATGATCATTTGGGAATTCCCAACTATTGTAAGAGATTTTTCTTGTTTTGTGGTGAAAGAAACAGATTAGCATTATTATTAGCACAACAAAGAAACGATAGTTATAGACCTATCACTTATTTCAGTACAAATATTGATCCTGTAACAGCAGCCTCCCCCCACTGCCTTATGGCAGTGGGTTCAATGGCATACTGGCATACTAAGTGGAAATGGTGGCTGCTTTAATGCTCAGGCACAAGACTTGCATAACAACTCTACATTCCGTAGAGGCATTTTTATTAAAGACTAAACTGCAACATTTATCTGCAGCACAATTGTCTAAATATGAGTTTGTCTTTACTTAAAAACCCTTCTTCACAACTTAACTCCACTTCTTTAATCCATTTAGGGGATGAAGGAGAACTGCATGATTGTGTAGTTGTTAACACTGTACATTCTCTTAGGTTAGATTTACGACATTCCATTACAGAATCCAGATTTAATTCTTTTCATGAATGGCTCCTGTGTCATATCAGTCTTTTCTGTTTGTATACAAGGCACAATTTTGCTAACTGCATAATTAAATATAAATGTGTCTGCTCAAGTAGACAAACTTGTAGCTGTTACTGAAGCCTGTAAGACTGGCAAAGATCAGTCAATACAATTTTCTCAGATTCCTGTTATACTTATGGAGTAGTTCACGATTTGGGGCCACTTTGGAAAGAGCAGGGTTATTTGACTTCAGCAGGAACTATTATTAAAAAAAATGCAGTTTCTATTAATGATTTATTAGATTTCTTATTACTAAAAGTAGTGTGGCTTTTCACCAATAACCAAACAATCCAAACTAAAAAAGCCGTAGGGTGGAATGCGATACTAATTCCAGTTCAACACACGAAAGTGACAGCAACCACGTACTTGAACGCTTTTATTAAACAAAATCACATGCGTTTTCGTCCCTTACTCTAGGACTTCATCAGATAAAACCTTTTAAAAAAAACTCTCATCTTTTATACTTTACTAACAAACAATTAACCTATAGGATATCATCTCATTATTTTAAATTAACCAGTCAGTTTCCTTTCTTATCTCATTAATATTAATTCCTGAAAGGAATTTCGAAAAAAGGAAACTCATATGTATACAATACTTTAAAATGAATTAATCAATTAAATATTCTTATGAATAATTAAACATTGTGTTAAACATCATTGGGAAAGTTCATTCATTCAATATATAACCATAAAAATGTACGTACTGAAGAGACTTCTGTGCAAAATTCTGCAAACATTAAAAACCTTAATACAATGCCCCCTCTAGTGTCCAAAACCTGTATGACATGTTAATTCAACCTTTAGTTTACTTTTAACTTTTTATATATATGTTGTCCCTTATAACCATTATATAATTCTTAACCATCAATTTTATGTGTCTATTAAATGTGACAATATGAATTAAATTATTTATTATACATTAAAGATAAATATATATATATATATAAAATATATATAAATACTTATAAATAAATAAATAAAATTAATAAAATTTAAAAAATGTTTAAAATTGATGTTTACATGTAATATTATCAAGGGTAAGAACAAATACATAACTAACATGAAGAAAGAGGAATGGGAAGTTTTGAATGAAATAATGGAAAATTCCAAAGTAAGGGTAATGAAACCGGACAAAGGGGGAGGGATTGTTATTATGGAGAACACTATGTACGAAACTAAAATGTATTCTATACTTTTAGATGAAAGAAAATATTCGATAGCCTCTAAAAATGAGTTGGCAGTAGCATATAAGAAAATTGATATGGTACTAGAAAATCTATTAATGGACAAAGCTATTGACATTAGAACTTATAAATATTTAGAGGTAAAGAAGCCAAGGGTAGCAACAATGTTTGGCATACCCAAGATTCATAAGAATCAGATCGATCCCCCTTTAAGGCCAATAGTTTCAGCAGAAGGAGCAAAAATTACCCCATTAGCTAAATATGTGGATAATAAAGTTAAACACCTATGGATGAAAAATGAAATTATTTTAAGAGATTCATGGGATTTCTTAAGAGAACTCTCTACAAATATATATAAAGAAGAAATAATTTTTGTTACAATAGACATTATAGACCTCTTCTCTAGTATACCACATGTTGAAGGTATGGAATTATTTGAAGAAAGTGTATATGCAGATAGGAAGCTGTCTCATGAAGAAAAAGTAACTGTAGTGACCCTAATGGACTCCATTTTGAAATACAATTATTTAATGTTCAATGGAGAATATTACAAACAGATTTCAGGAGTCTCAATGGGGGCAGCTTGTGCCCCGACCTTTGCCAATATAGTGCTTGGCAAATGGGAAGAGAAATATATAATTAATTCTGCCTTTAGACAATATTGGTCACTTTATCACAGATTTTTGGATGATATAGTGATATTTTGGATAGGAAGTGAAGAAAAATTCAAGGAATTTTTTTCTTATATAAATCTAACTACCAATTATTTAAAGTTCACTTATGTAATGAATGCAAAAGTTATGAATTATTTGGATGTGGAAATTTATAAGAAAAATGGAAAATTTGAAACTAAAGTATTTAGAAAAGACACATTCTGTAATTCTTACTTGCATTATGATAGTTTTCATCCAAATCATTGTAAGAAAAATATTGTAAAAGGCCAATTTGTGAGAGGCTCCAGGATGACAAGTGATGAAAATGATTTTCATCAAGAATGTAATAAATTAGAAACAATGTTTTTAGAGAGGGGTTACCCGGCAGAGTTTGTGAGTACAATAAGAGAGGAGGTCAAACTAGGTAGAAAAAATAAATTTTAACCAATAAAAGGAATAAAAGACGTAAGGAATGATGTTTTAGGTAACAAGAATGAAAATACAAATGAGAACGTAAAAAGATTAATTATGGAGTTCAATACTTTAAATAAAGACGTTAAACAGATATTTAAGAGGGAATGGGAGAGATTTTCTGCCATTACAGACCTGGAAGAGATCAAAAATATGACACCTCAAGTGACTTATAGAAACCCCCCTAACATCAAGAAGAAATTAGAAGGAAATGGAAAATACAAAAAAACTGTGGAAAATAAGAAAGTGGGAACATTTAAGTCGGAGATGTGCACAATGTCCTTACATTATGAACAAGGAAGAAATTTTTATAGAAAGTAGAAAGAGATTAATAAAAAGTAAGGACAGATTCAATTGTAATACCCAAGGGGTAGTATATTTGGCAGTTTGTCAAAACTGCCAATCGTTTGATATTGGAAAAACGGAAAGGGTCTTTAAGAGATGTATATATGAGCACATATATGACATTAGAAGAAGAAAAGAAACAAATGCACTATATAGGCACTTTAAGAATTGTGTGGGAGCAAAATATTTATTTTTTGTGTTGGAACAAGTACAACAGGATGTTAGGGGAGGTTTGTGGGAGGAGATATTAGAAAGCAGGGAATTGTGGTGGCAGGTCTACTTGGATGCATGTAAAAGACCTGGACTAAATGAGAATCTATCCATAGGACCCATACTAAAGGTGAAAGCCAACAAAGTTTAAGTCACATTCACTGGGTTGTTAGTGTTTACATGATAATATTACATGTAAACATCAATTTTAAACATTTTATAAATTTTATTAATTTTATTTATTTATTTATTTATTTATAAGTATTTATATATATTTTATATATATATATTTATCTTTAATATATAATAAATAATTTAATTCGTATTGTCACATTTAATAGACATATAAAATTGATGGTTAAGAATTATATAATGGTTATAAGGGACAACATATATATAAAAAGTTAAAAGTAAACTAAAGGTTGAATTAACATGTCATACAGGTTTTGGACACTAGAGGGGGCATTGTATTAAGGTTTTTAATGTTTGCAGAATTTTGCACAGAAGTCTCTTCAGTACGTACATTTTTATGGTTATATTTTGAATGAATGAACTTTCACAATGATGTTTAACACAATGTTTAATTATTCATAAGAATATTTAATTGATTAATTCATTTTAAAGTATTGTATACATATGAGTTTCCTTTTTTCGAAATTCCTTTCAGGAATTAATATTAATGAGATAAGAAAGGAAACTGACTGGTTAATTTAAAATAATGAGATGATATCCTATAGGTTAATTGTTTGTTAGTAAAGTATAAAAGCTGAGAGTTTTTTTAAAAGGTTTTATCTGATGAAGTCCTAGAGTAAGGGACGAAAACGCATGTGATTTTGTTTAATAAAAGCGTTCAAGTACGTGGTTGGTGTCACTTTCGTGTGTTGAACTGGAATTAGTATCGCATTCCACCCTACGGCTTTTTTAGTTTGGATTGTTTGGTTATTGGTGAAAAGCCACACTACTTTTGTTTTTTTGTGACTTTGTGGAGAGTGGTTTTGCTTTACGTAACCTTGCTGGTATGGGTTCGGAAGGACAGGAAGAGATGGGGCAAACTCGCAAGCTTATAGGTCAGTTAACCGAACTGATCGACTTGCTTACGCCCCTTTGCCAGAGCTTGCTTCCAGGACGGGGAGCAGTGCACTCGGAGGTTTTATTTCATGAGGGGACTAACGGGCAAGCCGTTAAGCGGAAGCGGGAGCTTATAGGCGACACACTTGAAGCCGGCGACCCTGGAGAAATGGAGCCATCTAATTTTAACCCCATGAGAACACCGAGGGCTTTGGAAGTTGAAGGAGAAGTACAAGAATATAATTACCATGGTACTATGGACAAAGGGGCTAGACCCAAAATACGGCAAGATACTAAAGGTACTGTTGTTTCGAACCCTAAAACCACTAATGAGTGGTTAAAGAAGGACTATCTGTTTAACATTGAAAGTGACACTGTAAATGTGATAAATAGTGATGGTACAACATATATTGAAAAGCTTGACAAATTATATGAATTAATGTTGAAATTTAGAACGTTAAGGATAGAAAATGCATACCTGAATGAATGTTTAATTAAAGAAATAGTCCCTAAGGGACACAGGGTTTATAAATACCCAAATAATGTGCAAGTAGGGTCTGTGTTTCATGAAGATTTGGTTAAAGCTTTCAATAGATGTGGACTAGAAATTGTACAACTCATTATTGAGGAAAATGAAAAGAAATTAAATGTAATTGAACGAGAAATTAATGAGCTGGACACTAATATTAAACAAGATCTTATTTTTGGCATTAAACAAGAAAGAGAGAGATATTTTAAAATGAGAAATGAAATAGACTTGAAATGTGAAGACATTATAAAACGAAAAATGGGAAAGTTAAATAGGGACATAAAAGAATATGCAAGTAATAGTAGTTATCCAAAACCAACAATTTTTAATATGAAAGGTAATTTTAGGAATAATTATAATAATAAGGCTAATAATGATGGGAATAGAGAAATAAGGAATGTTGAGCATGATTATGACATTGAATTTCCACCCTTAGAAGCAAATAATCAAGAGCATTATGGACCTTATAACAGAGAAAGAAATTTTCAGGTGAGGGGGGGAGAAGGGGGAGGGGGAGACATTATTAGATAGTACCCCGGTTCCCATTAATAATATTAATGCTGGAGAGACTATAAATTTTTGAATGAATTTAAGAGTAATTTTGAAGGATTCACTATTTATAATTTTAGTAACATTATTTTAAGAAATGAACATTTTGGTCTTTTTAGCAAAGGTTTGAAATACAACCCAGTGAAAAAAGGAAATGTGACTGGTACAATTTTAGACATTAAGTTATTCACTAGAAAAATAAATTTAACTGTTTTAGCTTCTAAAATGGGTATGGAAGGAAATAAAATTGTAACTGGTGAATTAACTAGGAGTTCTGTATTTAATCCACCTTTAGCACCTCAAATAAAAAATTTTGAGAACGTTCTAGAAAAAGAAATTAGAAAATTAGAAATGAAGGACAAGGGTAAGAACAAATACATAACTAACATGAAGAAAGAGGAATGGGAAGTTTTGAATGAAATAATGGAAAATTCAAAGTAAGGGTAATGAAACCGGACAAAGGGGGAGGGATTGTTATTATGGAGAACACTATGTACGAAACTAAAATGTATTCTATACTTTTAGATGAAAGAAAATATTCGATAGCCTCTAAAAATGAGTTGGCAGTAGCATATAAGAAAATTGATATGGTACTAGAAAATCTATTAATGGACAAAGCTATTGACATTAGAACTTATAAATATTTAGAGGTAAAGAAGCCAAGGGTAGCAACAATGTTTGGCATACCCAAGATTCATAAGAATCAGATCGATCCCCCTTTAAGGCCAATAGTTTCAGCAGAAGGAGCAAAAATTACCCCATTAGCTAAATATGTGGATAATAAAGTTAAACACCTATGGATGAAAAATGAAATTATTTTAAGAGATTCATGGGATTTCTTAAGAGAACTCTCTACAAATATATATAAAGAAGAAATAATTTTTGTTACAATAGACATTATAGACCTCTTCTCTAGTATACCACATGTTTAAGGTATGGAATTATTTGAAGAAAGTGTATATGCAGATAGGAAGCTGTCTCATGAAGAAAAAGTAACTGTAGTGACCCTAATGGACTCCATTTTGAAATACAATTATTTAATGTTCAATGGAGAATATTACAAACAGATTTCAGGAGTCTCAATGGGGCAGCCTGTGCCCCGACCTTTGCCAATATAGTGCTTGGCAAATGGGAAGAGAAATATATAATTAATTCTGCCTTTAGACAATATTGGTCACTTTATCACAGATTTTTGGATGATATAGTGATATTTTGGATAGGAAGTGAAGAAAAATTCAAGGAATTTTTTTCTTATATAAATCTAACTACCAATTATTTAAAGTTCACTTATGTAATGAATGCAAAAGTTATGAATTATTTGGATGTGGAAATTTATAAGAAAAATGGAAAATTTGAAACTAAAGTATTTAGAAAAGACACATTCTGTAATTCTTACTTGCATTATGTTAGTTTTCATCCAAAACATTGTAAGAAAAATATTGTAAAAGGCCAATTTGTGAGAGGCTCCAGGATGACAAGTGATGAAAATGATTTTCATCAAGAATGTAATAAATTAGAAACAATGTTTTTAGAGAGGGGTTACCCGGCAGAGTTTGTGAGTACAATAAGAGAGGAGGTCGAACTAGGTAGAAAAAATAAATTTCAACCAATAAAAGGAATAAAAGACGTAAGGAATGATGTTTTAGGTAACAAGAATGAAAATACAAATGAGAACGTAAAAAGATTAATTATGGAGTTCAATACTTTAAATAAAGACGTTAAACAGATATTTAAGAGGGAATGGGAGAGATTTTCTGCCATTACAGACCTGGAAGAGATCAAAAATATGACACCTCAAGTGACTTATAGAAACCCCCCTAACATCAAGAAGAAATTAGAAGGAAATGGAAAATACAAAAAAACTGTGGAAAATAAGAAAGTGGGAACATTTAAGTGCGGGAGATGTGCACAATGTCCTTACATTATGAACAAGGAAGAAATTTTTATAGAAAGTAGAAAGAGCTTAATAAAAAGTAAGGACAGATTCAATTGTAATACCCAAGGGGTAGTATATTTGGCAGTTTGTCAAAACTGCCAATCGTTTTATATTGGAAAAACGGAAAGGGTCTTTAAGAGACGTATATATGAGCACATATATGACATTGGAAGAAGAAAAGAAACAAATGCACTATATAGGCACTTTAAGAATTGTGTGGGAGCAAAATATTTATTTTTTGTGTTGGAACAAGTACAACAGGATGTTAGGGGAGGTTTGTGGGAGGAGATATTAGAAAGCAGGGAATTGTGGTGGCAGGTCTACTTGCATGCATGTAAAAGACCTGGACTAAATGAGAATCTATCCATAGGACCCATACTAAAGGTGAAAGCCAACAAAGTTTAAGTCACATTCACTGGGTTGTTAGTGTTTACATGATAATATTACATGTAAACATCAATTTTAAACATTTTTTAAATTTTATTAATTTTATTTATTTATTTATTTATAAGTATTTATATATATATTTTATATATATATATATTTATCTTTAATATATAATAAATAATTTATTTCATATTGTCACATTTAATAGACACATAAAATTGATGGTTAAGAATTATATAATGGTTATAAGGGACAACATATATATAAAAAGTTAAAAGTAAACTAAAGGTTGAATTAACATGTCATACAGGTTTTGGACACTAGAGGGGGCATTGTATTAAGGTTTTTAATGTTTGCAGAATTTTGCACAGAAGTCTCTTCAGTACGTACATTTTTATGGTTATATATTGAATGAATGAACTTTCCCAATGATGTTTAACACAATGTTTAATTATTCATAAGAATATTTAATTGATTAATTCATTTTAAAGTATTGTATACATATGAGTTTCCTTTTTTCGAAATTCCTTTCAGGAATTAATATTAATGAGATAAGAAAGGAAACTGACTGGTTAATTTAAAATAATGAGATGATATCCTATAGGTTAATTGTTTGTTAGTAAAGTATAAAAGCTGAGAGTTTTTTTTAAAAGGTTTTATCTGATGAAGTCCTAGAGTGTTTAATGGAAACGCATGTGATTTTGTTTAATAAAAGCATTCAAGTACGTGGTTGGTGTCACTTTCGTGTGTTGAACTGGAATTAGTATCGCATTCCACCCTACGGCTTTTTTAGTTTGGATTGTTTGGTTATTGGTGAAAAGCCACACTACTTTTGTTTTTTTGTGACTTTGTGGAGAGTGGTTTTGCTTTACGTAACCTTGCTGGTATGGGTTCGGAAGGACAGGAAGAGATGGGGCAAACTCGCAAGCTTATAGGTCAGTTAACCAAACTGATCGACTTGCTTATGCCCCTTTGCCAGAGCTTGCTTCCAGGACGGGGAGCAGTGCACTCGGAGGTTTTATTTCATGAGGGGACTAACGGGCAAGCCGTTAAGCGGAAGAGGGAGCTTATAGGCGACACACTTGAAGCCGGCGACCCTGGAGAAATGGAGCCATCTAATTTTAACCCCATGAGAACACCGAGGGCTTTGGAAGTTGAAGGAGAAGTACAAGAATATAATTACCATGGTACTATGGACAAAGGGGCTAGACCCAAAATACGGCAAGATACTAAAGGTACTGTTGTTTCGAACCCTAAAACCACTAATGAGTGGTTAAAGAAGGACTATCTGTTTAACATTGAAAGTGACACTGTAAATGTGATAAATAGTGATGGTACAACATATATTGAAAAGCTTGACAAATTATATGAATTAATGTTGAAATTTAGAATGTTAAGGATAGAAAATGCATACCTGAATGAATGTTTAATTAAAGAAATAGTCCCTAAGGGACTCAGGGTTTATAAATACCCAAATAATGTGCAAGTAGGGTCTGTGTTTCATGAAGATTTGGTTAAAGCTTTCAATAGATGTGGACTAGAAATTGTACAACTCATTATTGAGGAAAATGAAAAGAAATTAAATGTAATTGAACGAGAAATTAATGAGCTGGACACTAATATTAAACAAGATCTTATTTTTGGCATTAAACAAGAAAGAGAGAGATATTTTAAAATGAGCAATGAAATAGACTTGAAATGTGAAGACATTATAAAACGAAAAATGGGAAAGTTAAATAGGGACATAAAAGAATATGCAAGTAATAGTAGTTATCCAAAACCAACAATTTTTAATATGAAAGGTAATTTTAGGAATAATTATAATAATAAGGCTAATAATGATGGGAATAGAGAAATAAGGAATGTTGAGCATGATTATGACATTGAATTTCCACCCTTAGAAGCAAATAATCAAGAGCATTATGGACCTTATAACAGAGAAAGACATTTTCAGGTGAGGGGGGGGGAGAAGGGGGAGGGGGAGACATTATTAGATAGTACCCCGGTTCCCATTAATAATATTAATGCTGGAGAGACTATAAATTTTGAGAATGAATTTAAGAGTAATTTTGAAGGATTCACTATTTATAATTTTAGTAACATTATTTTAAGAAATGAACATTTTGGTCTTTTTAGCAAAGGTTTGAAATACAACCCAGTGAAAAAAGGAAATGTGACTGGTACAATTTTAGACATTAAGTTATTCACTAGAAAAATAAATTTAACTGTTTTAGCTTCTAAAATGGGTATGGAAGGAAATAAAATTGTAACTGGTGAATTAACTAGGAGTTCTGTATTTAATCCACCTTTAGCACCTCAAATAAAAATTTTGAGAACGTTCTAGAAAAAGAAATTAGAAAATTAGAAATGAAGGACAAGGGTAAGAACAAATACATAACTAACATGAAGAAAGAGGAATGGGAAGTTTTGAATGAAATAATGGAAAATTCCAAAGTAAGGGTAATGAAACCGGACAAAGGGGGAGGGATTGTTATTATGGAGAACACTATGTGAAACTAAAATGTATTCTATACTTTTAGATGAAAGAAAATATTCGATAGCCTCTAAAAATGAGTTGGCAGTAGCATATAAGAAAATTGATATGGTACTAGAAAATCTATTAATGGACAAAGCTATTGACATTAGAACTTATAAATATTTAGAGGTAAAGAAGCCAAGGGTAGCAACAATGTTTGGCATACCCAAGATTCATAAGAATCAGATCGATCCCCCTTTAAGGCCAATAGTTTCAGCAGAAGGAGCAAAAATTACCCCATTAGCTAAATATGTGGATAATAAAGTTAAACACATATGGATGAAAAATGAAATTATTTTAAGAGATTCATGGGATTTCTTAAGAGAACTCTCTACAAATATATATAAAGAAGAAATAATTTTTGTTACAATAGACATTATAGACCTCTTCTCTAGTATACCACATGTTGAAGGTATGGAATTATTTGAAGAAAGTGTATATGCAGATAGGAAGCTGTCTCATGAAGAAAAAGTAACTGTAGTGACCCTAATGGACTCCATTTTGAAATACAATTATTTAATGTTCAATGGAGAATATTACAAACAGATTTCAGGAGTCTCAATGGGGCAGCTTGTGCACCTTTGCCAATATAGTGCTTGGCAAATGGGAAGAGAAATATATAATTAATTCTGCCTTTAGACAATATTGGTCACTTTATCACAGATTTTTGGATGATATAGTGATATTTTGGATAGGAAGTGAAGAAAAATTCAAGGAATTTTTTCTTATATATATCTAACTACCAATTATTTAAAGTTCACTTATGTAATGAATGCAAAAGTTATGAATTATTTGGATGTGGAAATTTATAAGAAAAATGGAAAATTTGAAACTAAAGTATTTAGAAAAGACACATTCTGTAATTCTTACTTGCATTATGATAGTTTTCATCCAAATCATTGTAAGAAAAATATTGTAAAAGGCCAATTTGTGAGAGGCTCCAGGATGACAAGTGATGAAAATGATTTTCATCAAGAATGTAATAAATTAGAAACAATGTTTTTAGAGAGGGGTTACCCGGCAGAGTTTGTGAGTACAATAAGAGAGGAGGTCAAACTAGGTAGAAAAAATAAATTTCAACCAATAAAAGGAATAAAAGACGTAAGGAATGATGTTTTAGGTAACAAGAATGAAAATACAAATGAGAACGTAAAAAGATTAATTATGGAGTTCAATACTTTAAATAAAGACGTTAAACAGATATTTAAGAGGGAATGGGAGATTTTCTGCCATTACAGACCTGGAAGAGATCAAAAATATGACACCTCAAGTGACTTATAGAAACCCCCCTAACATCAAGAAGAAATTAGAAGGAAATGGAAAATACAAAAAAACTGTGGAAAATAAGAAAGTGGGAACATTTAAGTGTGGGAGATGTGCACAATGTCCTTACATTATGAACAAGGAAGAATTTTTTATAGAAAGTAGAAAGAGATTAATAAAAAGTAAGGACAGATTCAATTGTAATACCCAAGGGGTAGTATATTTGGCAGTTTGTCAAAACTGCCAATCGTTTTATATTGGAAAAACGGAAAGGGTCTTTAAGAGACGTATATATGAGCACATATATGACATTGGAAGAAGAAAAGAAACAAATGCACTATATAGGCACTTTAAGAATTGTGTGGGAGCAAAATATTTATTTTTTGTGTTGGAACAAGTACAACAGGATGTTAGGGGAGGTTTGTGGGAGGAGATATTAGAAAGCAGGGAATTGTGGTGGCAGGTCTACTTGGATGCATGTAAAAGACCTGGACTAAATGAGAATCTATCCATAGGACCCATACTAAAGGTGAAAGCCAACAAAGTTTAAGTCACATTCACTGGGTTGTTAGTGTTTACATGATAATATTACATGTAAACATCAATTTTAAACATTTTTTAAATTTTATTAATTTTATTTATTTATTTATTTATAAGTATTTATATATATTTTATATATATATATTTATCTTTAATATATAATAAATAATTTATTCATATTGTCACATTTAATAGACACATAAAATTGATGGTTAAGAATTATATAATGGTTATAAGGGACAACATATATATAAAAAGTTAAAAGTAAACTAAAGGTTGAATTAACATGTCATACAGGTTTTGGACACTAGAGGGGGCATTGTATTAAGGTTTTTAATGTTTGCAGAATTTTGCACAGAAGTCTCTTCAGTACGTACATTTTTATGGTTATATATTGAATGAATGAACTTTCCCAATGATGTTTAACACAATGTTTAATTATTCATAAGAATATTTAATTGATTAATTCATTTTAAAGTATTGTATACATATGAGTTTCCTTTTTTCGAAATTCCTTTCAGGAATTAATATTAATGAGATAAGAAAGGAAACTGACTGGTTAATTTAAAATAATGAGATGATATCCTATAGGTTAATTGTTTGTTAGTAAAGTATAAAAGCTGAGAGTTTTTTTTAAAAGGTTTTATCTGATGAAGTCCTAGAGTAAGGGACGAAAACGCATGTGATTTTGTTTAATAAAAGCGTTCAAGTACGTGGTTGGTGTCACTTTCGTGTGTTGAACTGGAATTAGTATCGCATTCCACCCTACGGCTTTTTTAGTTTGGATTGTTAGATTTCTTATTACTGCCAAGGAAGATAATTGGGGTTAAATATAATGCACACAAAAAAGATGATTCATCTTTATAATGAAGGGAAATAGTTTTGCAGATATAACAGCAAGACAGGCTGCATTGACTTATTCTGTTCAGGTTAAAGTTGCTACCTTTTATTATGGCTAAAACTGGAGTAAGGCCACACCCCTCGCATCACCAGTAACCCCGCCCAACCCGGCCCCTCTCCTGCCACATCCCACCCATTTTATGACTTCACCGTGACATCGCCTGACGGAAACAGCCTCTTTTTTCCATTCCTAATGCCTGATTTCGGCTGATTTACTATGCTTTTCTGTAAAATTTACAAATTTACAAGCTCCAGTAGTCTGTTTCCAAAAATACCGGAATTTGTATGTGTTTTCCAGACTACCGGAGAATCACTTTGATTTTCGGATAGTCCAGAAAAAAAACAGAGGGGTGGCAACCCTAGTTCAGGCTATACTCTTGGCAGCAGTTAAATGAAACCACCATTTTTTTCTTTACAGGAGTTATCTTTTCAGAATCAAATCCAAGAAAGACAGGTCAAATATAACTGAATTTGTAGATTTTGAGCTGATTGTCTTCCAGGATTGAATAGAATGTGCAGTTTGAAACCCGTTTTTAAAACATAGATCCATTAGATTTATGTTTTATTGTTCAAACTGTATGCTTAAAAGATTTTTTTAACATTGTCTCTTTAAGATTTCTAGATGTGTGATGTAATGATTGTTGTCACAGGTTGATTCTGGTCATGTGATGCATATTTAAAAGTTGCTGCTCTTACACTTAAACTTTTTTTATTTATTTTATTTATTTATTTATTTATTTATTTAACATTTATTGACTGGGAAAGTCTGACTTGGTTCCAAAGAGCCTGTTTTCAGTGGAGGCCCGAGGAGAAATGCTCCAGATGCATGTCTTTGGAATGTGGGAGAGGAAACCGGAGTACCCAGAGGAAACCCACGCAAACACAGGGAGAACATGCAAACTCCACACAGAAGGCACCCCAGCCGAGAATCGAACTGGAGAAGTATATCTGAGGAAGCACTGTTGTGCAAAAGATTATATTTATTGAATAAACTTTTTCTTTGTGATGTCTTGGGTGTGGGTTGTTTGTTACATCTTTTTAGAATCAGACAGAGGACTCTGAAAGAATGAGTTATATAAACTATGGTTGAAGCCAGTCTTCAGACCTTTTGTGGTGTCACCCAGATGGACAGCTAGAAGCTGCATAATATTTTTTTAATTCACTTGGTCAAAACTACCATTTACATTTTCATTTGGGCAAAAATATTTCAACAAAACAGATCTCCATTAACTGGTATGTCCATCATCATTCAAAAGTCACTCAACATTTGTAAAATCTTGTGTAGTTTGCTTAGAATATGATCTCCAGGATTCAGGAATGGACAGTTTCTGTGCAGGAACAGTGTAGGAGCTCCTGCATGGAAAATGGCTGCCGAGCGATCCAGGAAAGTGCTGTTTTTACATGCATGAGCATCTCTACACTGCTCATGCATGGACAGCCATGCAGGATGCAAATCACCTCATTTGCTGGTAAAAAACATGCAAATGAGGTGATTTTGCTATCCACTAAGCTGGCTGGACTCTGTGCAGGAACAGTGTCAGAGCAGAAATGTATTCAGTTAGTAAATTAATACATTTCTGCATCTGAGTAAACGGAGGCAGGACAGCTCGTGGAAAGCATGTATTACAGTCAAGCACACATGCCAATGGCCAAATATAAGGCCACTGGCATTAATAATAGTTTATTTTTTTATAAAATTAAACTTTTTTTGGCTGATCACAGACGTTTAAGCTTAGGGCAGTGACACACAAACGGGATTGTGCCAAAAATAAAAAAAATAAGAAAAGTAAATTTTAAGATAATTCTGCATTTTGCCATTATAGTCAATGGCATGCAGAATGTAAACAATACCAGGGAGCACTGGTTGTCAAGGGGAAAGGGTCCGTCTAAGTGCAGTAACTAAGGACTTACACACTGAGGTATGCAAATGAGAGGAGTTCTACTGAATCACAGATTTCCTCAAAATGTCAGCTTGTAGCTAACCGTGCAGGTGCAGCAATACAACAGTGCAATTATAAGAGATTAATGATTTCATAAGGGGGTGTGTCATGCTTGCTGTAAGCTCATTGGAGCTCTGTGGCCCATGTTTGCCGTTAGCTAAGCACAGCTAAGGAAGGAAGGAAGGAAGTGTGTCTGAGGCTGTATTTTCTGATTCCATGAAATGCAGGATGTGTTCACATCCAGGGAGGGCCAATTCTGCTTAAAAGTGCTTACATTAGCTAACGGGTATGAGCTTCATGCAGCAGGCCTTAAAAAAAAAAAAAAAAAAAAAAACAGGATATAGCGGAACTGTTTACATTTGAGAACCGGGTATGCGCGACTTGCCTTGGGGCTTAAATAGGGAAGAAGTGGGAAGGGGAAACAGCAGTAGGAAGGCAATCAAGGAGAACTAGCATAGCTGGCATGTGGAATGCATCAGAATCAGCCAATTACAAATGCAGCAGCCCAGCACACTAATATAAACTATGCAAACACCCTACAGACTGCTTTTTCCCCACAAACTCTACACCACAAGTGTACACAGATTGGGTTTTTTTAACTGGCAAAAATAAATATGTTAGTGCCTGCTGCTGCTTTACTCCATCAATATGTGCTAGAGACTGAAGGTGGTGAGGAGGAGAATGCTGACAACTGACCCACAGCGAGGAGGAGGAGAAGAGTGTACAGAACCAGGGTAACCCACCAGGGCCTACATGAGCTGGAGATAGTAGAGTGCTATAGAGTGGACAGGGACATTCTACAGTAAATCATTGAGCTGTGCCGGCCACGCCTCACACACAGAACTAATAGAGGGGAACCCATCCCAGTGGCTACAAAGGTATGTCTAGGCTTAAGAATACTAGCCACAGGTACCTTCCAAAGACCAACTGGGGATATCATGGGGGTCTCACAGGAATCAGCATCCAGGGTACTCCACCAGTTCCTGGATGCCATGACACAACATGCCAATGATCACATATATTTTCCCACTGTCCATGAGGTGCTGACCACACATATGCATCTCTTCCACTGTATACCAGAATACCCTGAGGTTGTTGGTGCTATAGACTGCAAGCACATCCACATCAAAGCACCACCCGGTGAGGGGGGCAGGGTCTACATAAACTGCAAGGGCTTCCCCTCTATCAACTGCCAGGTTGTGCGTGATGCCCAGGGCATTATTATGAATGTGTATGCTGGCATCCATGGAAGCTATCACAACTCCCACATCTGGCATTGCTCACAGCTGTATCAGGCATTTGCCAGGGGGGGCATCCCATATGGTCATCTAGTGGGGAATGCTGGCTAAGCACTGGAGCTGTGGCTGATGACACGCATCAGAAATGCATACACACCCGAACAAGAACACCATAATAAGGCACATGCACAAACCAGGATCATTGTAGAGCGTGTGTTTGGGATGCTCGTCACAGTTCCGCTGCCTTGACATATCCAGTAGAGCCTTGCAGTACTCTCCAGCTAAATGTACACAAATGTTCATAGTATGTGCCATGCTACACAATATGATCCTGTGGAAACAGCTGCAGCAGGAACAACAAGGGGCAGGGCCACACAGCCCCCCACTATTGCCAAGGCCAGCACAGGCACAGAGGGACTCAGAGGAGGGACATCCTGAGCCTGCCCCTGTAGGCAGAAAGAGGTGTGCACAGTATGCCCAGTCCTTGGCAAAGAGGCAATGCATAGCACACACATGGACACTGTAGGGACCCATGGACAGATACCTCACTCTCTGACTTGCATATACAGTAAAAGGGATGCCAAACATGACACTACCTGAGCTTTACCATGTACAGGGAGTATACTATGTGCATCCAACAAAGTCAGCCCTCCAGCACTGTCCTCAATACTGGTCCAGCAATAAGGTAAGTCACTCTTCCTCTCAATTACTGAATGGAGTAGTATGTTTTCATACTTGTATGTATGATATGGATGCAAGCATGCAAGGGAATTGGGTTGCTGAATGGGATAGCAGCAGACAGCTATATGGGAGAGCAGGAAATGTATAACAGATGCTGGTGTCAACATACTAGGCAGGACTACACAATGTGACAACCCCCACTGCAGTACATCTGATGGCCCAAAGAACTGTGGGTGTCAATAGGTCACACATATGGATATCACTTAGGGTCACATATTCAACACCAGCCTCACCCAACAGGACAGGTGTAGATGGCCATGAAGAAAGGCTGGGATAAGACCCCCAAATGATGGCAATGGTGAACAGCCCCCCCCCCCCACCAGACCTGCACAGGCATACTACAACATGTCTGGCAGTTGCATTCCAGTTTTGAAGGGTAAGAAGTGTGAAACTGAAATATATGCCATTAAGATCTAAAATGTGTACTCTACTGATATGCCTCCTGTCTGCATGATAGGTCACAATACAATATGAAATGGAAGACAACAGAGTAACCGAAATACCAATACAGTCATTTCAAATATTAAAGTATGTAGATGTGCACCCCCCCCTACAATCACATGTAGAAATGCAGTAACAGATGGCCTGCAGCACTTTCAAATTGCCTACAGTCCTCTAGCAAAGGCCAATGCCTCACCTATAGTGCCAATGTATGGAATGCCAGGGGGTCTCAAATAACAACCTAACAGTAAACAGAAAACAAGTGCAAGGCCATGTTGACAAATGCCAGTAGCATGCCTCCCCATATCCTACTGCAAGGACTGTGGATCAGACCATAAATACTACTGGGATAAAGGCCCGATTATAGGGATACCTCTGAGATATTGCTTACATAATGTTAGGTGGAGGAGAGAATAACAGAGGGGGTGAAAAAGCATGGATGTCATGGAGTGTGTGAAGTCTGAAACTCTAATGTCCACCCATACTACTCCCAACTGCAAACCCATGAATGAATAGACACAAAACCACTTGTAAACCACAATGTGAAGGTAAACTGACCAGATACATGAGTCCTGCCTCTGGATAACCTGGGTGTATCTGTACAGCTGAGAGGTATGCCCCCATCAGGATATGGCCATTACATGAAGTTGAGAAAAGCACAAGGAGAGGAACCCCAGCCAGCATACTAACAAGGTGCTGCACCATTTACACAAAACCAGTAGTCTATTGTCTGTAGCTACACCTCCACAATGGCAGGTGTGTGCCAGAATCTGTAGTCTATATGTCTCAGAATATTGGTCTTAGCTTCATTCATATGGTATTTCCTGGTAAATAACTATGAGCAAATTATGATAACTGTAAGTAGTTGATGACATAACACATCACAGTGTAAAACAGTACATATGTCAGCATAGCTATGCTACAACCAAACATGTCACACAAGCAGCACATACAGCAATAGTTACAGTATGTATGTTAAGTCCATTGTGTCTCCATACTGGCAACCTATCTACAGATATCCTGCAGAAACAGTTTGCTAGGTGTAGCTGTAGCACACAAAACCCTGCACTGGAGTCCAACCCTCCCTAGAATGGATGCACACACTCAGTATAGAAGATCATACTGGACATGCTCCAACACTTAGAGAAATGAAGCCCATGTCTCACAACACAGTGGGCTACATATATTGATTATTCGCAGCTGTCTGTGCACACACACCAAATTGTACATCATTGATACTTCACACACACACATTGGATAGGAATACACACATGTATCTAAGGCCAACATAATATAATATGTCATACATACACACACACACACACACACACACACACACACACACACACACACACACACACACACAGACATGGGAAGAGAAAGACAGAGAGCGACAGAGAGAATCCCATTATGAGGCCTGTCTCACCCACTACACATCCCATTGGCCTATATCACATGATGTGCTGATGTCATTCATTGTAGAAATACCTTTGGTTAGCCCTCAGCCCTATAGTGTGGGTGGTGCTTGTGATTACTGTGTAACACTACAGTACAAATAGGTATCCATGTAGCAGTTGTAATTTCAGTCCTGTCAAATGTAAAGTTGTTTGTGTGTGTGTGTGTGTGTGTGTGTGTGTGTGTGTGTGTGTGTGTGTGTGTTTCTAGATGAATGTGGTTGAGGCCTTTCACACTCACTAAATCTCCTGTACCCTCCTTCAGCACTGCTGCTGATGTCACTCAACTTCACAGATACCTTTGGACAGCTCCCCAGCACATAACCTCCGTGGCGCTTGTGATAACTGTGTAATACTATAGTGCAGCAGACTAGTTAGGTAGGAGTTCTAATTCTGATCCTGGCAACTGTGTAAATGTGAGAGAGTGTGTGTATCCTTGTAGAGACCTGATGTTGTGGTCATTCACACTTACAACACTTCCTTTTCCCCTCCTTTGGCACTGCTGCTGATGTGACTCACCTTCAAAGATACCTTTGGACAACTCTCCAACATATAAGCTCCGTGGTGCATGTGATAACTGTGTAATACTATAGTGTAATAAACTAGTTAGGTAGGAGCTCCAATCCTGATCCTGGCAATTGTGTAAATGTGAGAGAGTGTGTGTATCCTTGTAGAGACCTGATTTTGTGGTCATTCACACTTACAACTCTCCCCTTACCCTTCCTTTACCACTGCTGCTGATGTGACTCACCTTAAAAGATACCTTTGGGCAGTTCTTCAACATATAAGCTCTGTGGCTCACCTTCAAAGATATCTTTGAACAGCTATCCAACATATAAGCTCTGTGACTCACCTTCAAAGATACATTTGGACAGCTCTCCAACATATAAGCTCTGTGGTGCTTGCAATAACTGCTTTGACTCATTCACTGCATAGTAGCTCAGAAAAAGCTGCCTGCTTAATTCCACCATAGGAACAACAGTGCAGCCTGAGCTCATTTTCAGAAAATCAATTTGTAATACCATACAGAAAACAAATGTTCATAACTCTTTAACTATAAGAGCTAGACTAAAAATGTAAACGCGAAAGTTGTTCAGCAGACACTGACCTTTCCAACAGTGTAAATGTTGATAGTGCATATCAAAGTCACTATTAAATATTTGGCAAAGAATACTAATAGCAAAAATGAATACACCCACCAGAGCAAATGCCTCTTTGCTAGTCTGAAGAAAGTTTGTATATCGTCCAAATGCAAAAAGCAACAAGAGGCAACCACCGAACTTGCAATAATCCAGTCTCATAATTTAAAAATGTAAAAAGTCTTTATTTAACGTGCACTAGGTAAGCGCTTTCACTGCCAGCTTCATCAGACCGTAAAACTTTTCAAATACACAAACAGTTGCTTAAATAGCAATCATGTGATGTTAAACCAATTATACAATTAACTTTTAAAAAATACAGAGTTCTATTAGTGTATTATTTTAAATTTCTAATAATACACTCACTGACTTTTCATAGAAAAATAAATACATCCATCCTACATACTTATACACCATAAAACTAATCAATTACTGAACTATAAGTCAGTTTAATATATCCAGTGGAGAGATTTGTCCTATTGCAGAAATGCATATTTTATAGCGGATACTTGAACTCAAAGCTTCTGTTGCCCCTACTGTGAAATAAGCAGATCTGCTTATAATCTATATAAGCATGAATAAAGATATATAACTTTATTGGTTTACATAATAAAGCCGATAAACTATTACAACATTGAAAGGTGTAATAAAAGCAAGGGAATTTTATGCCATGTCATATAAACTAAATGCATAAAATATAGCATCAGCACTCCAACTTAGCATCAGTATACATCAAATAGTGTAGTATAGCTCATCTTGTGCCAATAGCTACGTCAACATGTTCCTAGCTTTATGGGAGGAGGAACAATTATTTTTGAAACCTTGGTTTAAAGCATATGTTCCTTTTTATCGTCATTTTGTAGATGACATCTTTATTCTTTGGAATGGAGATGAACAAACACCGAATGAATGCATATCACAGATGAATAATATGACTGCATGCCTTAGGTTAACATCTAACACCTCATATACCAGGATAGAATATCTGGATGTTTACGTTGAAAGAGTGATCAATACGTTTATCAATGTAATGATTTTCAATCATTGATCAATACAACTTCAGTGTTATAAAAATACACTCCTCCATAGACGTAGTATGCATCCTCAATATATTTTTGATAATGTTATTAAAGGGCACGGTATGAGGATCTCACACCTCAATGCTATGGATGAAGGATATAGGCATGAAATCAACTTGTTTAAAGATAGATTAATTAAGCGTGGTTACAAACGAGATGAAATAGAACGTGGTTCACAGAATATGGATTCCTTGAGACACAATAGAGCTGCACCTTTTTATTCTGATAATACAGGAGAGAATTATTGGCACAGTACTGAAGCATCGACATTGAAAATATCGATGTTTTATACAAAAGATAATCATGACACTATGAATATTATAGAACAACATTGGCATGTCCTTACTATGGATACGGACTTAAAGAATATTGTAGGAGACAAACCTAGATATCAGTTTAAAAATAATCCAAACCTTAAGACACTGTTATGCTATCCAGTAGACAAATCTAAAACTAAGCATTACACAGGGACTCACCCTTGTGGTAGATGCAATTTCTGTCCCTATTTAAATATAACTGATAGATTTGTACATCCAGACACAGGCAGAATATTTTATTTTAGAGTATCAGCTGATTGTAGCACCATGCATGTGGTTTACCTAGCAATATGTGAAGTATCTTCCTCGTTCTATATAGGTAAAGCCGATAGGGCCTTCCAAAACAGAATGAGGGAACATTCATATGCTATTAGGGTAAAATATGAAAATAATGCCCTAGCTAAACATGTACAGCTTAATGGCAGTGAGCATTTTTTAGATTTATGGCCATTGATGTAAATCAACCTATGATTAGGGAAGGTAATGTGAAGAATGTTACAGAGAACAAAGAAGTTAACTGGATTATTAGAATGAGAGCAGATAAAGGCAAAGGCCTTAATGAAAGGGCCTCAATTAAATCTATTTTAAGGAGCAGACAAGTTACCATTAAGTAAGATGAAGGCCTTTGTCGTATATGTATTTGTTATCTCATTTATATATCCCTTTTTTGTATTAATATTTAGATCCATTCCCCACTAACCTGATTTATTTGCTTTATGGCTGTTTAAATTGTTTGCTATATTGTTATTCAGCTTTTTGATGTTATTTGATATTGTGCTATATGCTAGCTTGATATACAGTATTTTACTAGTACATGCATGTAGCTTATAGTAACTTACACAAGTTTAACATCCTTATGAACTACATTGCATCATTTGATACATGCTGGTGTTGTGTCGGTATAATGTTTTACTGTGATGATGCCATGTTTTTATATATTTAATTCATACAACATAGCATAAATTCTTTTGCCTATGTCATAATACTTAAAATTGTAGTAATGTTTTGGTCATATTGTGCAAATTAATAAGGCTTTTTATATATATATATATATATATATATATATATATATATATATATATATATATATATATATAGACTATAGTAATTTGTATATGTTTCTATATATATATATATTCTCTATATCCTTATGAGCTATAGTATAAATTATTTTGTCCATGCCATATTACTTATAGTTGCAGTGGTGTTTCGGTTATATTATGCAAACTAATAAGGCTCTATATACATATATGTAGACTTTAGTAATCCGTATATGTTTCTATATATATTTTTTCTATATTCTTATGAGCTATAATACATCATTTGATGTATACTGATGCTAAGTTGGAGTGATACTTTACAGTGCTGATGCTATATTTTATGCATTTAGTTTATATGACATGGCATAAAATTCCCTTGCTTTTATTACACCTTTCAATGTTGTAGTAGTGTATCGGCTTTGTTATGTAAACCAATAAGGTTATATATCTTTATTCATGCTTATATAGATTATAAGCGGATCTGCTTATTTCACAGTAGGGGCAATGGAAGCTTTGAGTTCAAGTATCCGTTATAAAATATGCATTTCTGCAATAGGACAAATTCATCCACTGGATGTATTAAACTGGCTTATAGTTTAGTAATTGATTATTTTTATGGTGAATAAGTATGTAGGATGGATGTATTTATTTTTCTATGAAAAGTCAGTGAGTGTATTATTAGACATTTAAAATAATATACTAATAGAACTCTGTATTTTTAAAAGTTAATTGGATAATTGGTTTAACATCACATGATTGCTATTTAAGCAACTGTTTGCGTATTTTTAAAGTTTTATGGTCTGATGAAGCTGTCAGTGAAAGTGCTTACCTAGTGCACATTAAATAAAGACTTTTTACATTTTTAAATTACGAGACTGGATTATTGCAAGTTCGGTGGCTGCCTCTTGTTGCTTTTCGCATTTGGACATTATACAAACTTTCTTCAGACTAGCGAAGAGGCATTTGCTCTGGTGGGTGTATTCGTTTTTGCTATTATTACTGTTTTCTTGTCTTTTACACCCAATGGAGACATGGCGGAAGATAATAGTAATATTGAATTGGATTATAGACCACTCGGGTCTATGAGAGCAGAAGTGACTGTAGCAAACTCTATTACCCAAAATGATTCAAATGCACATGATAATAACATCGATAGACATGAAATAAGAACAAGTATGATTTCCAATAGTGGCGAATGCCTGTCTACAACTTTTGTTACATGCATGAAAAGTGATACTAATCCATTACTGCTATATGGGGTAGTAACGTTGAAGCAATTGAATCCATTGATGCCAACGTGCTGGAACAGTTACGTATAGCAATGGAAAGGCTTGAAGTGGACTCATTTAAGCTTAAGTGACTTACAGCACAGCAGCAACACTTTGAAGCATGCCTCTTGTTGCTTTTCGCATTTGGACATTTTACAAAGAATGTTGATATTGTGCATATTTTTACCTTTTTGGAAAAACAAAGCATAATATCTTGGTCAGTGTACCATATAGACCCATACAATTTGTATTTAATTTGTTAGTTTGAATGTCAGGTTTAAAATGATACCTTAACCATTACTGTGTGATGCTCCTTTATGGAGATATTCACATAAATATGATTAATATAATATTTCTCACAATTGATAAATAAACAGAACATAATATATCATCACCTGTAACAGACAGAGCCTACATATCAGTGTAAAAGTTGTGCTTCTCAATGTCAGCTTTAAAATGATGCATCATTTGTGTGATCACCATGCTCCCTTGCAAAGATATGGGCATAATAATGCCAAGTATTGGAAATGCACAATTTTCATAATCCTACAAGACTAAACAAACTGTGATATCTGTACAAGTGTACAGTGCACAGACACAGTTCTTTTACCATGTTGTAAGGAGTAACACTGTCTTCAAAATGAGGTACTACTTGGCACACTGACATGCTCCCTTGCAAAGTTATTTACCAACATATGAATAAAATCATAATTTCCATAACCTAAGTCTGAAACAAACTTTGATATCTGTACATGTGTACGACATACAGAGACAGTTCTTTTACCATGTTGGAACTATCAATACTGTCTTCAAAATGAAGTATTACGTAGCACATTCAGATGCTCCCTTGCAAAGTTATTTACGATAATATGAAAAAAATCATAATTTCCATAACCTGAGGTCTAACAAAACTGATATCTGTACATGTGTACAGCATTCAGAACCAGTTGTTTTACCATGTAGACACATATGATTGTAAATATACACATTCTTGGTGTAGCCAACATACTGCTGAATGCGTACATGTAAAGAGAAAAAGCAAAGAAAGGACCGCCACTCCACTAATGAAACCAGGACAGGCATGGGACTTCAGTGGCAGGCAAGGCCATCTGATCTGTCCAATAGCTGTGCTGACTACCCATTCAGACAGCTGATACCACTGCAGTCTCATGACCTCCTTCAGTGTCAGCAGTCTGCCTTACCTATGCCTTTTCTTTTTACATGTGTCCATTCAGCAATGGACCTAAGGGATCAAGTTCTGTATTAGTAAGCCCTTCTTGTCATCTAAACTCTACACATGCCTGATAAAAGCAGACTAAAAAAGAAGTATTGCAGGATGGTCACGGGCATATTAGATTGTACGTGGTAGCACTCTCCTAAAACAGTTATTCTTTCTCAGCATCCCACCCAGCTCCTTAACACAGTTATTTGCCAAACTCAGAAAAATATATTTTACACAACACATTTCATAATAGAGTTTTACTTACTATACTAGTCCTTCTTGGTCATGGGTGTTTTCCATTCTTCTCACAAACTGCATGTTACCAATCCTGCATAGCTCTACTTATGCCATTGTGGAGGTCAGTCAAGAATAATGCAATATCCTCCTCAGTTAGATGAATGCCATCCCTTCTGAACAGGTGAACATCTTCCATGGTGATGCTGTCATGGCAGATTGTAGATCCACCGACCCTGTGTATCAAGCCATGCATGAATCCATTCTGTAAACGTCTGGCCTTGTGAGTTGTCCATTGACTGTCTGCTGTTTTCCATATCTGTCGAAGAATTATATGATGTTTTCCATATCTGTCGAGGAATTATATCAGACCACACAAAATGACAACCTGGCCACCGTGACTGCAGGTGTTCAAAAATTGCTGTGATTTAAAACCATAGCCTTCCAAATGGTTGACTGATGACATCATTCCCTCCAATGTGCAGCACAAGAATGTTGGGCTCAGGGTAGATGGAACACTTCTCTTCCAACAACTGCAGTACTCCGCTCCAATGCATACCTCATCTTGCAATCCAGTATACCTTCACACTGGACGTGGGGAAGCTCAAGTTATACCGGTTTTCAGTTTTGGAGGCATGGCTGGCAGACCATTGAATGTAGGAATGGCCACATACCCACACTCTCACTTGTCATTCTCCTGGTCATGAAGCCATCTCAGTGTCAGAAGGTGGACAATCCTGCACAGGAAAGAAAATGCAAACAGATTAGTACTGATGTTTGACAGATGTATTGGAAGACTACATATATATGTATATCATATGCATTACCTGGTTAGCCAATTCAAATCCTCCATCCTATCCACAGGAGCAGTATTCTTTGCATGAGGTACATAACTGGTGATGACGCTGCAGAGGCACATACCTAATACCTGTGAAAACAAATTACACACAATGACTGACAAGGGTGCACAGAAAGGGCACATGTAAATTGAAAAAGCAGGGTAAGAACCACCACACCACTAATATGACGAGTTCAGGGATGGGGCCTCAGGGCGTGGGCATCTGAAGTGTCCCATACTTGTGCTGGCTACCCACTCAGACTGCTGGTAGCAGCAATGACTCCCGATTGTATGCAATGCCAGCACTCTGCCTTACCTCTGCCTTTTCCATTTACATGTGTCCATTTGGAAATTGCCATAAGAACTGAAAGGGGGGAGGTAATGTAAACCCTCTTGCCCTGACCTACATACATTTACTACACCTGAAGGGAGGGAGACTGAGTGGAGCTACACCAAGACAACATGTGAAAAGACCAAGACTGACCCAGAACATCAGAAGATACAGTCTTACCTTAACTTAGCTGAAATACTGCATGGGTGGACACTGATAAGGGGGCACAGAAAGGGCACATGTAAAGAGAAAAAGCAGGGTAAGGACCGCTGCTCCACTAATATGCCAAGGACAGGCATGGGGCTCCAGCTGGTGGTTATCTGAAGTGTCCCATACCTGTGCTGGCTGCCCACTTAATTCACAAAGATATGAACCACATTACTAAAATGGATACTTGCATCTGAATGTTACTCGTGAAAATACAGATAAACAGAAGTAATGGAAATGTGCTTTCATCAATTAGCTAATGTTTGTACATGCACCAAACAATAATGTTTAAGAAATGTCCAATTAAATAAAAAAATAAAATAACAGAAATCTTTATGTTTCTTTGAGGTTTCTGTATTTTGAGTTTTCAGGATTTTGGTCTTCAGGATTTTGGGCTTTCAAGATTCTGTAGCGCATATATATATATATATATATATATATATATATATATATATATATATATGTGTGTGTGTGTGGTGTGTGTGTGTGTGTGTATATATACATGAATAAAAAAATCAGGGGTTGCAGAGGGTAGGTAGTTGGTGAAGAATGGGGGGGGGGTGGCTTGCAATGACTCCAAGCAGAGAAAAAACACAATCTGCCTTGTGCATTCATCAAAGTGATAACACTTCTACTTATGTGAATAGCAGTGACAGCTGCTGAGAGTTTTACCTGAAAAGTGATAATGAGCCAGTGCAATATTGTAACTGACTTTTTGCTAAGGTGATAATGACCTGCCTTTCAGTCCTGCAAAGTTATGCATGCTCAGACACAGGTGATATCTGCTGCACATAACCTGTTGAGTAGGCATTCATTATATTACCTTGTTTAGCTGTTATGTAACACAGACTCATTATCGTCGGTACGGAGAAGACCTGAGTAATTCAATAAAATAGTATAACCCTGAGCCCTTCCTCCCACCTAAATTCCAGACATGATTGACAAAGCCAAGAAAAATGCCCAAAATATATGGTAGCTCCATGCTGGCAGTAGTCAGCAAGTAATAATCTTTATCTCACTCAAGCAACTACTGAATATAATCAGAAATATAATAACACAAGCAAAAATGTCAAACTTATCTGGTGGATCCATCTAAGAATTAATCCAAGACTGACTAATTCATGTTATCTCACCTAACTATCCCTCTGGTTACAATAAGACACAAAAGTAAAAAAGGCAGAAATATTGCCCAGAATATCTAGATGAGGAACGACAATATTAGAACTATTCGCTATTAACTCTTATCAGATTTATTATCCCATACTTCCTAATTACCAGTATAAAGCCACACTGTACAGCATTCAGTACCCCAATGGTTTCTACATATGCCATTTCTGTCTTTTGTATGTAATTCCAGAAAAAAATTCTTGCCCCCCCCCCCAATGCATTTAGAAACTTTCACAAACAGTTCATGGATTTTATGTAGCAGTTGCAGAAACTCTAAAATATTATTGGTGAACTTTCTTTTAAATAAGACAGCAGTCAGGGAGCACCTGTTAATAAGAATAATATGCACTTTCCTTTAGCAATATGTTTCTGCCTCAGGTTTATCAGCCAGTGGTCACTATATTCACATCTCCAAAGTGGAACCAGTAGTTGAGGAGGATGTGATAGCTTTATGCTCCTGAAGGCAAATCTATTACAGTTCTTACCTTTCTTCACTTTACATATTCCTTACCTGTAAACTTTAATAATAATAATAATAATAATAATAATAATAATAATAATAATAATAATAATAGGGGTGCCTTCTGTCTGGAGTTTACATGTCATAATAATAATATGTTAAACCTTTACTTTATTAGACATATGACATTTATCAAAGAATAAAATAATGTGTATAGTTAATGTTGTGTTAGGATTAAGTTAAACAAATTTTACAGTTTGTAGTTATATTTTAGTGTACATTTTTGTATATTATTTTATTTATTTATGTTACAGTATTCATCTCAACTTTAAAAATGCAGTACAATTGTATTATATAAAAAATCCTTATCTGTAATTATGCATGTTGGCCTGCTAATGCATAGAATGATTTCTGGCCTGAGCAACAGTTTCTAAATACTGCAGATAGTAACATATCTGTGATCACGGATATCAAATTCCCCCTTAATGGCAAATCCAGCTCCAGACAAGTGACAAGTGGAGTACCTCAGGGTTCAGTCCTGGGACCACTCTTGTTTGGCATCTACTTCTCTGAAGTACAGGCCAACACTAAGGGACTCTGGCTAACAAAGTTTGCAGATGACTGCAAACTGGGAGCCATTATTGAATTCCCAAATGATGTGGATATTCTACAAAAGGGCCTTACAGAAACAGATGCTTGGTGCTAGATCCATGAGCTCAAGCTTAATGCCAAGAAATGTATAGTTATCCCCTTTGGAAAAAAAACATGTACCCATGAATTACCACATAGGTGGCAGTACACTAAACATCGAAAGTGTGATGAGAGACTTAGGGACACAGGTAGACAGTGGTCTCACTTTCGATAACCACATCGCCACAACAGTCAGGAAATCTTTCTATGTGGTACATCTCATCACTAAGGGCTTTTCATCCAGAAAACAGGAGGTAATTGTCCCACTGTACTCATCCCTCATTAGACCCATTATAGAGTATAATGCCCCATTTGGTATGTACCTCACAAGACAACTGCAACAGCTGGAAAGGCCACAGAAATACCTCACTAAAAGAATCACAGGCCTAAAGTAGATGCCATATGCTGACTGTCTAAAAAAACTCCATCTGTACTCTGTGGCATATCATCTACTCAGAGGCGATCTCTGCTTAACATACAAGGCCATGTCAAACCCTGAACTGTTGGACATGCTCCACTTAAAGAAATCCCAGTCCCTCAGAGCCACACGTTCCAGGGATCTAAACCTTGTCATCACAATGAAAACATGCTGGAGGGATTGATTCCTGACCCAGAGACTCCCCATACTCTGGAATAGACTGCCCATACATGTCAAGCAGAGTGCCTCCTTGGCCCTCTTCAAAAGGAACCTTGATGATTGGATGGGATATAAGAAATTCACCCCAGTGATCATGTCAGTTGCCCTGCTAGACAGGGGTCCAGAGAAGTAAATATTGTGGGAAGAAATATCCAGGGAATTGTTATGGCTAGGCTTGTATAGGCCCTAGGGCCGATAGCCTAGTACCAACCTATGAACCTATATCTAATTCAGGACAGGTTCTCCAGTTTGGTTCTTGCCTGGGGTGCTTTCTGTGTGGAGTCTACATGTCTTCCTGATGCTCTCATGGGTTTTCTCGGAGTGCTCCAATTTCACTCACACTCTAAGGACATGAATTAGGTATGTTGGAGACTCTAAACTGCCCATATCTGTGAATGTGTGAATACGCAATATGGAAGAAAAAAAAAGCAACTACTTCCAATACCCCCTTTGTCTGTTTCAATCAAAGTCTGCCAACAGTGAATCATGGGACAGAAATGAACACAAAGCAGCAGCACTTTAGACAGTATTGCTGCAGCTGCAGGCATTTACTTAGTTATTCTTGTAAGTCAAGAAGTATTTTTTTACTTAAATTATTAAATAAAAAGCACCCAAGCTGAAAACTTCACCAGCCCATTCTGCACATGTGCAGATGACAGGCACTGCAGGTACATAAAGTTACATTTTATAGTGACTGTCAATTAACATTTTCTTTTAGAGGCTGAGGTGTTAAAGTTAGTCTGGAGGATGAAATAATTGATCGAGGTGCAGTACGCTCGACTGACATGAGAAAAAGGCTCTTTCCCATTGTAAGAGCAATATCTGTGGCTAGCCTTGACTGATGGGTGGGGATAATTAGGATTTCCATAATCATCACAAGCCAACAGTGGTGTTTAAAAGTGTAAACATGCACAAAAGCATCTATGCAGTCTGAGTTGAGCACGTTGCAAGCCTGTATAGGATTATTAGGACCGTCCAGTCTCCTTATTCGAGCACTAATGCAGCTGTCTGGACAGATGCTCAGGACTCCTTTTCTTGCTTCATGAGGCTAAGACAGAACAAATAACATATGAAAACCTATTTTATAAAATGAGGGCTCCCACATATAGTTGCCATTATTCAAAAATGCGACTGTAGTAAAAAGAATTGATTGTTTGAATATTCCTAATAATACAAATTCCTGGTAATATAAATTCCTAATGAGACAGGAAATCAGAAATGCAACTCATGTCAAGTAGACTAAATCATTATAACTATGCTGACTACTTCAGTTGAAGTATAGTGCTGCTGCATTAACTACTGTCTCCTGTCCTCTGACCGCAAGTCTTATATTAATACCATGAATAATACAAAAGTTAGCTGAAGTATTTGACCTGACAAATTTCTGTATATTTGTTTCACATCTGTCATCACCAGTCTATATAACCTAGTCTGCTAGACAAAGTGTTTGTGAATTTATTAGTTATTAAATAACTTGTGATATTTAAAAACTTGGCAAATGAGTTTTTACAGTATGTCCTGAAGAGAAATTTTCAAAAAATGCATAAACATACCGCTGTGTCTATTATCTTTCAGGCAATTTGTACTGTCAAAGACCCTATAACTTAACTACAAGCCTTCGTATTTTACTATATATGAGCATGACATGCTCTCACTTTTCTTATTTAGCCACAATGTTTCACTCATTTCCTTTCTTTCAGATAATGCATATTAATTCCTTCAGTCGTTTTTCTGTTCAGTGTTTTCTTGTGTAAGTCCTACGCAGATTTCCCTTTCTTTTCTTTGAAATGCACTAGTTCTATTTCTAGCTGTAGGAATATAAGGCCTTTACAAAAAAGCCTCCACAACATGTAGAAATATGACGTATAAATAATTTTTCTACCTTTCTAATCACTTCCCAATTTACCTGTAGGAAGTTATGTGAAATGACCTTGTGATGTTTTTGCATACACACTCACATGTACATGTGTACAAACATACACATGTATGAACTCTTGTACTCACAGACACACACACACACACACACACACACACACACACACACACACACACACACACACACACACACACACACACATAGGTTTGCAACGGTTGATTTTCTGCCACATATGCTTCTTCCATAGCACTTGTTTACCGGTAAAGTCCAACATGGAACAAGCTAATTTATGACAGAGCCATGCGGAGAAATGCTGCAGACTTGATTCCTTGCAACGTGGGAGGAAACGGAGCATTAGAAGTAAACAAATGCATAGGGGGGGCATGATAATTAAATATTGTTCGTACAGCTATTGAACATTGATAGAATAACATGTTATGCACTAAGACAAATTGCTCAACATCTTGGAGCAAAAAAGCTGGACAAAAGTAGGGACAGTTTCAATATTGCTCGCACACAGTTTGAACATTGACAGAATAATAATAGTTTTGCCCTATGGACAATGTTCTCAACATCTTATAGAAAGAAAGCTAGACAAAACTAGGGACTTATGCTGGTAATGTACACATCTGCTCTACTTTTTAGTGCAAATTGCAGAAATCAAAAATACCACGTAAATAGAAAATAGAAAAACAGGACATTTCAAAATGCCTGAAATTATTCTGTCTGAATATTTGCCTTCTTTAGAATTTATTTAGAAACAGAGGGATTTCCAGTGGGAGGAAATGGAGCACCAGAAGTAAACGAACACATGGGGGGCATTGAACATTGATAGAATAACACATTCTGCACTAAGGACACTTTTCTAAAAAAAGTAGGGACAGTATTGCTCACACACACACTTTTGAACATTGACAGAATAATATTTTTGCACTACGGACAATGTTCTCATCCTCTTAGAGCAAGAAAGAGAGACAAAACTAGGGATTATATGCTGGTACAAACTTTGAACCTTGATAGAATAACAAGCTAATTTATGACAGAGCCATTGGAAGATACGCTACAGACTTGAGTCCTTGTGACATGGGAGCAAACGGAGCACTAGAAGAAAACGAATGCAGGAGAAAAGTAGGGACAATAATGTTAAACACAAACTTTGAGCAGTGATAGAATGTACAGTTTTTGCAGTACATACAATTCTCTTAGAGCAAGAATGCTGGACGAAACTAGGGGCATTTAAAATATTGCTCGTACAAACTTTGAATGTTGATAGAATAATGAGTTTTGCAAGTAGCAGCGATTTCTGGAAATATATCAGGTTTGCAAGTGAATTATCAGAAGTTATTTTGTCTGCGAACAGCAGAGCTGTCTTACCTTAGTATTCGGAAGGCTTGAAGGTCAAAACAAACAAATCTCCCTTGCAGTTGTTTCTTCCCAGACTGTGACTGTGGCAATGCTTCCTGGTTTTGTGAACCGATCAACCTGATAAATAGAGGGATCAAAGAGTATATTCCACAAAAGGCTGAGAAAAAAGGGAATATTTACTGTTGGACCCCCTATGGAATTGGACAGAACAGAGAAATATTAGGTCAGGGGTAGAGGTGGCAAGTGGTTGCTTGGATTCCCATTGACTGTCACCACTTGCCTGATGAAAGGCAAAATAAATTGGCTTGCTGTTGAGACAAAAAACAGAGCCCATTCCAAGCCAGTTTTCTCGGAAAAGTCAAACGTGTACACCATGAAAGTCCACACTGAAACTTAAGTTGATAAGGTAACTGACTAATTTCAGTTACTTTTTCAACTTAATATTCAACAGTGGAGCTAAAATAAGAGTGCAAAGTTACTTGCGCTTGTAGAAGATACTCGGGTGAAACAACATGGAATTCCTACTGTCTGACAGCGTGCTTGGAAGTAAGCACAGAGGCACCATGAGACGGTAGTAGGAGTTAATGAGTTAATACTATAGTGTAGCAAACTAGTTAAGTAGGTGTTCCAATCCTGATGTTGGCAACTGTATAAATGTGAGTGTTTGTGTGAGAGAGTGTGTGTATTCTTGTAGAGACCTGATTTTGTGGTCATTCACACTTACAACACTTAATTTACCCCTCCTTTAGCACTGCTGCTGATGTGACTCACCTTCAAAGATACCTTTGGACAGTTCTTCAACATATAAGCTCTGTGGTGCTCGCGATAAATGTGGAGCAATGTAGTAGCAATAACTGCATAGGTATGGGTTTGAATCTCATTCCTGGCAAGTGTTTTTGTGTGTACATATGTATGTCTGTACTGTTCCTCAAAGATTTTGGCCCCATTTACACCCTGTACACATCTCAGTGCCTCCCTTTAGCAGTCCTGCAGATATCATCCACCTTAGAAGTACCTGTTGGCAACCCTAAACCATGTAAAGTCAGCGGTGCATGTGATAAATGCATAACATAATGGTCCCAAAAGATAGTTAGATGGAGGTTTGAACCTCATCCCTGGAAAATGTGTGTGTAGGGTAAAATATTTTTTGGAATCTCTCACCCACTACATCACCCAATGCCAGTATTTAAAAGGGCTGGTGATGTTCCTCACCTTAGAAGTACCTTGGGGCAACATCCATTCTGTAAGCTCTGTGGTGCATGCGATAAATGTGGGACACTGTAGTAGCAATCCTTAGCTAGGTAGGGGTTTGAAACTCAGTACTGGCAAGTGTGTGTATGTCTATCTGTCTGTCATCAGTATCCTGTGTGGGGGCCAGTGTGATTGTATAATAACAGGATACATTGGGGAATGGGTTTTGCTAAATTATTATGATGGGGAGCTAGTATATGTCATAATGTCTACATTACAAGGCCAGCAGTTGTCAAACACCGTAGTGGTTGGTGTTGATGATCCACAGCCCTAAATGTCTAGTGCCATGTTCATTGATTATGTGACAATATGGATTAGTGAACAATATAGGCAGCCCTTGTATTACTGAGAGACCCCTCTCCACCCAAGTATCATACACAAACACACTTGGCTAGGCAATAACCAATATACTGGTAGTTCTCTTGCATATTGCTTCACAGATAGTACCCATGGTATGATTGCAGTGGACTACATGCCTCTTGACCACAACAGTGCCACTGACATCAGAAAGTACTTTGATGTGTTACATGTCCTGACTGTATGTTATCCAGCAAGTAAAAAGACATGGCACCCTGTTCCAACCCCTCAGTAGCCCAATCAATGTGTACAGTGGCCCTTTTGCCATGTTCCCCACTGGACACCTGCAACAACTGTAGAGTCTGCAAACGTACCCCACAAAGGGAATACCATGCCTTGTACACATGCCCTGTATGGACAGACAGCACTAACTCCACTGAATACCCGTATCATACTGTCAATGTAGGTATAATCACTACCTCAGTTACATAGCCAGGTCTCACCAAATGAGGTCAGGAATGCTACATCAGAAGATACCAATCTATCCACACAACATGCCCCAGAGACCTCAAGCACACCTCCACACGTCAAAGAACAGGGTCTATATGACACCATCGAATGGACTAAATAGCGAATGCTATTTAGTTGATCTGATACTGTCGAAATGGCAAAATAGCAAAGTCACAGAACATCACATTTTTTCCCAGGGAAAAAATTTGGTGGTCTGTCTTCGGGATTTTCCATTTCCTCCACTATGGTGCGATCTCGGAGTTGGTATATTTAAGTAGGGGGTGTGTGTGGGGGGCACAGCCCCCTACATGGGGGGTTGTGGGGGTGAAGCTCCCTACTTAAATTTGTGTTTAAGTTTATTTTATTTTTTTACAGAGCAGCAAATTTTTTCCCTGGGAAAAAATTTGCTGTTCCATTTGTTCGATATTTTGTTGTTTCGATATTATCGGTACGATGAAATAGCGTTCGCAATTTACATTGTACAATAATATGATATAGCCACAAAGAACAAGCATGTGGGACATGTGCACAACCCAGACACTGTCAATGTTATGGAATATAGATCACATGCATGGGAAGCAGTGCACATCACTGGCACCCACAATAGAAACCTGGATGAGTGGATGGGGAATACAATACCCACCACCCCTGGGGACCACTCCAGTGACTGTACTCCTGAGCCACACTGGGGACTATTGTCATGTGGCCTGATGCCAAAGTATTCCCTTGGGCTAGCCTTGTAGAGCCTTCAGGCCCATTCACCTACTACACACCTATGAAGCAATGAGCCTATGGATCTCAGTACTGGCAAGTGTGTGTGTGTGTGTGTGTGTGTGTGTGTGTGTGTGTGTGTGTGTGTGTGTGTGTGTGTGTGTGTGTGTGTGAATAGTAATCTCAGTGTGTTTGGTTAATGAATATCCCCTGTGGCTGTGGTTATTAGCAATCAGAGGTGTGTCCAAACCAGAACATGTACTATTCTCCATTCTACAACAGATGTACATCAACATGTACCTATGTACAACCCTCAGCCCTATAATCAGTGAGGCATATGCAATCACTGTGTTAGAGACCTGGAATTACCGTGTACATACTGTACCCTGCCTATGACATGGTGGATGTGTCACCACACTGCCATACCCTGTGGCCTTGCTGCAGGGCCACATCCTGGTGACACACAGATGCCTAGAATGGAAATGGCATACGGCATGTGAGAACACATTCACTCAGCACTTCACTTGTGTGGGGGGGGTAAAGCTGGCACTGAATGTGTTGCCAAGACTGTGGCCGATATCTGTTGTCTCAGGATAGGTATTAGCTTTGTGCAGTAACTCACAGCACTCGTGTTTCATGCTGTGGAGGTTGTTGATGTAACTATCAAGGCTGTTGTGACTGTTGTCAGTGTCTGATGCATCTCCTGCCATAGATGCCTGTCAGGGATTCCATGAGGGATCCAAAGTTGTGTTTGAGGCTAATAAGGGAGTTCAACAGTCATGGGACACCACCTTTCCCTGTAACAGTGTCCCCCTTCTGATGGACACTTTATCAATGGCAGGGGATGATCACATTGTCTCCCAGTGTTTGGAGGACAGTGTCTGGGTTTTATTGTCTCTGGCTAGCACCATGCATTCATGTACCTGTTTGTACAGTGCCTATGTGTATGATTCCACAGTCATGCAGCTACCTTCCATTGCCATGGGTGAAGTGAAGACATCCACCCCTGTTTTCATGGCTGCAAAGTCAGCTATGGAGAGTTTTTGCCAGGTGGCTATTTTTGTGGGGGGGTGTGGCTGATATGTTGAGTTCCATGTTGATTACAGCATGTGTGAATCTCACCATGCAGGGATTGACAAATGGGGATGAGCAATGGACCCATATTTAAGTGGTCAACACAGGTCAAGGTTATTGTAGGCTGTACCGGGGTCAGTATGAGCTGGTCTGGGGGAATGGAAATGATGAATCCCAGAAGTGTTGGGCCTCTATACTGGCGATTGGCTACATTCCCCAAGTGATGGAGGGGTAGTTGAAGACTCGTACTATGTTACTGCTGCATTGGACCATCAGAGATGGCAGGGTGTTGAGGAATGGGCACTGACAGTATAGGGACATAGATGTGGACCCATAGCAGGCTATTGTCTGGATTGCACTATTACCCCAAGGCAGTTGTACTGGACGTATCTCCAATGCATTATGATGGGATACTAGTCTGGAGGGGTTCCTATCCATAATGAATATGGAGACAACACCACCTGTGGAGGTGTGGTGTGGTCCATGTTTGGGGGCTGACAGCTGTGTATTGTGTCATAGTCTGATACTGCAGGTCTGCTGTCTGCTGCTGAGAACCACCTCTCCATTACAGCAGACATGTGTCCTCCACTCCAACAACTGCTATGAGTGACTGCATCCTGGCAGTTAGATGTCCACTGTTGAGCAGCATGATCCTCAGATTGCATACATATATAGCTGTTATGGTGGCAATAACATTAGGACCACTGCCTAATAAGGCACCATAGGGGTGGCAAGGCACATAGCCAGTATCTGGCAACCCAGAAGTGACAGATGCAGGACATCCATGACAAGTCATTGGGTTCTGTCAATCATGCCATTCAAGCAGAGAGGCCTTGGATCCCCTGAGAATGACACATAACAAGTAAGCCAATGTTGCAGTGAACCATCTGTTGATAGTACCCCAGCATCATTCTGGGTGACAGCGGTACACTGCCCAGGGCTACCGTCACAACTGCCAGGACCACATAATCAGAGAGATCAACCATGTCTCCTGTCATGTAGTCTTGGGAGGTGTGTCCCAAGTCATTCACATCCACATGGATACAGAGTGATACTCGTAGTTGTTGTGGAGTGCCATGACTGGCTGTGTCATGTGTTAGATTCTGGCATGTGATAGATATTTGGCTGTTACCTGCTCCATATTCAACCTAGTGAGTGGGATGAGTGTGCCTCAGTATTGTGTTAGCCATGATCATTGTATTGTGCAAGGTGGTTAGCTTTAGGGGCTTAGTTTAGGGGCACACTGTGTAGGTTAAATATATATCCCTTGGCATGTGCCATGTCGTGGTGTCTGAGTGGGTGTCTGCCTTGCTGGTCTGTGCTGTTTGGGTAGATGTCCATTGAGTGCCTCTGGGAAGGTGGGTGTGTGGCTTTTCACTGTATGTCATGGCTGTCAAAGTGGGTGTCATGGTGAGCTATGTGTTCCATTTGGTGTGGTGCAGGTGTTGATCTTATCCTCTTGACCTGCTAGTCCAGTCTTTGCTGGAAAGTGCATATGTCCACATTGGGTGATATGTGGGTAACCCTCACAGGTCTGAATGTTTGGAGTTTAGAGGAGAGAGTTGTATGTGTACATGTAGCAGCTGCAACAGTGCCCCAGAGTGGACAATTGCACCAGATTAATGGGTGAAAGTATAGATAACCACCCTTCAAACATGCCAAGAGGGATGGACATAACTAGTAAGTACTGGGGTGACATCTGTTATGAACGAGTACTGCTGACGGCTCATAGGTGTGCCACACTTCTTGATACAATAACCTGGTGAGGTGCCAAGCCATAATGCTAGTTGACGTGCAAGGCAGAAATAACTAGCATGATGTATCAGTGAAAGAGAAGGCAGACTGTCTGCCACCTGTAATACTTTACCACAGCTGTGCAGTTATCAGCAGCTTTGACCATGTGAAAGCTCAGTAAGCTCTGCAACTCATGTGGTAACTGCATAACACTATAATAAACACACATATATAATCAGGAGTTCTAATCTCACTACTGGCAGGTGTGTGTGTGTGTGTGTGTGTGTGTGTGTGTGTGTGTGTGTGTGTGTGTGTGTGTGTGTGTGTGTGTGTGTGTGTCATGTACTGTCTGGCTCATACCATTTTGACCTGTGTACTACCCTTTACACTTCCTTTTACTCCAATTTAGTAGATCTGTGTCATCCACCTCAAAAGTATGTTTGGTTGAGCTGGACATATGTAAGCTTTGTGGCACGTCTCATAACTGCGTAGCACTATAGTAGGAATACCTAGACAGGCAGGAGTTCTAATCCCAATACTGGCAAGTGTGTGTATGGATGTGTGAATCATGTACTGTCTGGCTCATTCCATTTTTGACCTGTGTACTACCCTTTACATTTTCCTTCACTCCAATTTAGTAGATCTGTTGATGTCATCCACCTTAGAAGTACCTTTGGAAAAGGTGGAAATGCCTACGCTCTGTGGCACATCTGATAACTGTGTGGCACTATAGTAGAAATACCTAGATAGACAGGAGTTCTAATTCCAGTACTGGCAATTATGTGTATGTATGTGTGTGTGAATCATCTACTGTCTGGCTCATTCCATTTTGACCTGTGTACTACCCTTTACACTTCCCTTCACTCCAGTTTAGTGGACCTGTTGATGTCATCCACCTTAGAAGTACCTTTGGAAGAGGTGGGAATGTATAAGCTCTGTGGCATGTCTCATACCTGTGTAGCTCTACTGGAATGCCTACATAGGCAGAAGTTCTAATCCTAATGCTGGCAACTATGTGTGTGAGGATCATATCATGTGTGGCTTATACCATTTTGATGTGTATACCATACAGGGCTGGTGACCGCCACCCACTGCCATTACTTTATATAGTGTGGTGACAGCATCTGCCTCACATGCAGCAGGTTAAACCATTGTACAGTCCTCTGTACAGATGTGCCTGGAATATCCATATGTTTGAAACCTATACGTGGTCGGAAGTGGTCTGTGTGTCTTAACAATGCCCATGTATGTGATATTATAGCCAAATAGACCACAGTGAGTGTACTGACACATATGGCAGTATGAGGTATCATACCTGACTGAAACATCATGCTGATAGGATGTCTGCTGCCCTCACAGGTGGCCTGCCTTGTAGGTGCAATACATGAGTACAGATGCTTGATTTTACAAGTGAACTGTACATGTTATTGGTCACATTAAAGGCTGGAAGAGATGTGGACTGTCATATTCTGGTCCTAATTAGTATTTAACAGGAACACCTTGCATCTTAAGAGGGGTGTGTACACAATTTATATCCACTATATACCAGTAATATGTCACGCATGACCTTACCTTAGGCCGTTTGTCCAGCACAATTTGCTAGCCTCTGTCCAGACATCTTGGCACTGGCAAGTTGAGAGGTATGTTACAGGAATGTTGAATTCATGTCAGATAGGCCCCAGTGGTGACAACTGTGATGCAATAC
Organism: Protopterus annectens; assembly: GCF_019279795.1. NCBI lineage: Eukaryota > Metazoa > Chordata > Ceratodontiformes > Protopteridae > Protopterus > Protopterus annectens. Next base: position 1,312,405,565 of record NC_056733.1, read on the forward strand.
AGTTAGCCCCAGCACAAGTGAACATGCACAGCAAGCAATATAGCTATTCCATAAAGCAATATAGCTATTACTGATGGTTGTGTGCATGGTAAATTGCATGTGTTTCACATGCCTGGGGTATTGCTAGGCAACAACAGAACAATGTAATACTCAGCAGTTTCAGGCTGCTGTCCCATATGCAGACCAGAGGGTCCTAGGTAGTTGTGAGAGGGAGTTATTGTCAGCAGATGCACATGTGGCCTTGGTATTGGATGGATGCAGCATGTTTGCACATCTACAGTACTAACTGCAATAATACACAATGTCCTGTCCTCACCATAGATGTGCACCTCTGTGCATTAGAAAACCCCATCCACAACTGCAATTGGACCTGACACATGCAGGTAGATACAATACAGATACATGTATGTCTGACACATTAGTGTACTAATCCCCACTGGGCTTTTATCTGCATGTTTCTCATCCAGTGTGTGTGTGTGTGTGTGTGTGTGTGTGTGTGTGTGTGTGTGTGTGTGTGTGTGCAACCCACCTCCACAATGCTTCCTTCAGCGTCATGGCTTGTGCGTTAGGCGTGTGGCCCAAGTTTGGTGAGGATCTCCTTGGTAGGTGTCAGTGGGGGCTGGATGGCTGGGCTCCCACCTGTGGCTAGCCTGTCCCTCGCTACATCAGCAGCCCATTGATGGGCATGACATTTGAGGTTGGTGGCCTGATGCTACACATGTTCATAAGTTCTGCTGTGAAGACCGGCATCATTTACCCTGTGGACCACAGTGTTCCACAGGGCAGTCCTCTCCAGCACATCTTCTTCTCTCCATCCACATGATATGGCATAATGTCCAATCAAATATTGGGTGATGATGTCTGTTTCCCCAACAGAGAATACTGGTAGGCAAGCACTCTGCATGTTACCTGGAAGACATAAACAGGAAAAGGTCACAGGAGCTCAGTTGTTGTCAAAATGCACATCAACAGTGAACATTACTTGCAAATAATCCAGATTACACCGTAACCCTCCAAGCTATCATGGCTATAGCAGCTTGCATTACACGCCTGTCCCTGAGCTGTCTTATTCCCCCCAGTGTTGGACACAATTGTATAATCCTCTGTTCTCCATTCATTTCTGTGTAGAGGGTTGACAGTAATTATCTTCCATGTGGATGGTGTGTGTATGGTGGTAGGTCTGTGTTTGACTGTGGTGTGTGATGGAGCTCTGAGCACATGCCTGAGTTCATGTTGGAGGCAGACACTGATGTTATTATGCCCCATGGAGATATGCTGTTGTTGCCATCAGTAGACAATATGTACATGCTCACCATTGCTGAGGGGAGGAGTGTGGTTGATGTGAATATCTCCATGTACATCTGGGGTGGACAGGGTGGCTATGTTCTCACATAACCTGTGTGATGCAGGTTGCCTATATTCACGGCATGTGTGTATAAAGTGCTCTTTACCCCAGTACAGGGTGAATTGTGTTGTTCCATCTGAGACTTACAACATATGTGGAGGCACGGTTGCAATTGTCCTTGGTTTTGTGGATTTATAGTCATAGTCAGCCTTACAGGACATCACCTGTGAACTTACCTGCTTGGTCAGATATAGGTGGACTTGCTTCAAAGTTATTGCCTGCACCTATGCCTCCCTGTACAGCCAATGTAGCAAGCTATTATGTGGTTTGTGTATTGCTGCTAGCCACCAAAGGGGATTATTCTGCCTTAGTGGAGGCTGGATATACAGGTCAGGTACTGCTGTGTCCATATAACTACAGTGGTTATAAAGGGTACACACCCCTGATACACTGCCTGATATTTGTGCAATTGGAACATGACAGCACAATAACTCATTTCATAACAATTCCCCCCGTAGAGTAACCTATAGCCTGTAGAATTCAATTGAAAACGTAACAATATGCTCTGTGAAAACATATGGAAATAATACTCAGTACAATAAGCCAGTTGAATGAGTGTGCACACCCTTAAACTTGTGTATGCACCTCTTAAGTTGGTTACAGCATTCATCCATCGTGGTCTGGACTCTAACATCATGGCACATTTTCACTTGGCTATAGTTGCTCACCTTTCTAGAAACACCTTTGATTGTATTTCAATGGAATTGGACAGGTTAGGGGTCACATTCAGGATGAGAAACATTATGAAATGATCTTCTGTGGTCTGATTGTCATACAGCACACAAGCCTGGCATTCCAACAGGGGTGTGTACACTTATGATATCCACTGTATATAGGCGTTGATATAGCTGGTAGTGGTAGGCATGGACATAGGGTCATAAAACAGATGGACACTTCTCTGATTGATACCTTATAATCATACCTACTCTAGTACCCATATCAGTGTCAGGGCAATGCAACCACCAGTAGATGTATACATATGTCTGTTGTATGCACTGACACTGATATTACACACACATGTGCAACATGCAGAACTATTTACCTGACTGCTTGAAACCCATGTGATTAGTTTTGTGCCTTCCAGCTGAACATATGCATACATACATGTGCTCAGGGGATACCTGGTATACATTTATGTTGAATGTTAGTATGGCACACTGTATTCAGTCTTGCTGCTTAATCATACTTCTTAGCCTGTTACAGCAGTACATCTGGACAATCGCACACATAAATGGTTGTCAAAAGAGACTGTATAGCTGCACCATACATTAGTATGCTAATTGCACAGTAGGGTTTGACATCATTGTGATAACCTGGAAGATGTCCAACAGTCATAAGTAGGCTATTATGTTACAATGCCATTGCTCACAGACCTGCCATTGGTTTGGCTGACATAACACAGGTATATGTGTATGTGACTACAGATATCAGTCACAAATGTGCTTATTGTCCAGCAAAACACTGTACAGTTGAATGTTATTAATTCAATATATCACATGCAGTTCAACACACGTCTGCAACAGTACTCTACTATGTGCACACCCTGTATAAGTGTCTTAGCTTTACAAGACAAACGTGTCATACTCATTGTGATGCCCGTGCACTGGCTCAGAAATCAAGGAGTGTCAGTCTTCACCACTAACACCAGTGAGGGGCATCTATATAGGGAAAGGATAATAAATACACACACAGTAAAGTACAATTTCCATTAAGAGTACACAGAGATCACAGTCAGTCTGGGGTTGGTTTCTCCCTTTCTCTCCAGGTCCCCAATTAGACTCCCCACTGGTACAGCTATAGGGTCCAGATCTCAGCCTAGTGGGCAATGTAAAAGCTCCAGCACCCTCCCTGTCCAACCAGTTCTTTGTGTCCCTGCCCAAGTAGCTGGCACACACACACATTTTGAGATAAGAGTTATATACAACCACACAGGCACTCCTGGGGAAGGCTGGCACAGGTTCTCCAGCTGTGCCCCTTTTACCCAGACTATACAGTAGAAATCACTGCCAACAACCAGCTAATATTTATCAGCTACTCAAAGGTCCTTATTAAAGGGTGTCCAATTATTACTGTTCAATATTATTATCCAAATGGTAAGTGTAACTGAACAGCAAAGCTTATTTGGAGTGACTTGGTACAGTATTGCTATATACATGCAATGCACTCTTAGAGCTTAAATTATCTCTACACAAAACAGCCACAGTTGAAAGGTTTTAAATATATAATAATAAATAATAAAAACAGAAGACAATATTTCTTACTACACAGTGCCAGTCAAGAGTTCAGAGATCACAGGAAAATGCTTAAAATAATATAGTAGAATAGTTCTGACATCAACACAGGAAAACACATAGACTAATTGTCCTATTCCTTAGCTATTTCTAAGAGAAACACTAAAGTCTAAGATCCTACTTTACATATAGATACAGGCAGAGTGGTGAGTTGGATGTTCTCAAGGCAAATGCTGTAATGCTGTCATTCTTTCTGTCCTTAAATTGATAACACAGTGCCACTGTTTCATTTCAGATTACATCATTTCTTTCTGGTTCCCAGGCTAACAGACTCTCAGAGGTTAATAGCCTCTTTGATCTTGCAGCTGGTGAGGAACCAGAACAATAAAAGAAATTATGCATGCAAATTCTAGCCATTAACTCTGGCCTTAAAACAATAGGCAGAATTCCTTCATCCAGACATATTGGCTCTGAGTTTTGACATCAAAGAATTGACTTGTCAGCTTTGTTACAGCAGAGTGCACTGTTGTTGCATTTTTCAGTTCCAAATTTAACACCATTTTTTCCCATTTAAGGGAACAAGCCTGTGGCTTATATTAATATTTATAAATGACATAATTATCTTCAAAATTCTATCTGGCTAGGCTGGCAGCTTTCACCTGTCTTCACACATCTCCCACCCTGGGGAATCCAAGCTAGTTTTTCAAGTGATCCTTGAGAAACATTGCTTGAGAGGGTTAGGTCTATCTGAGTATACCTTACGCCATTCCCTGCTCTAAGAGCCCATCTGCATTGGCATTGCAAATCCCACTGAGGTGCTGCAATAACATATATGCTTGCAACCCTAGGCTCCATCTTAGCAACTTGGCATTTTGCTGGCTGGCTCTGTGTACCCATGTTAGGGGGTTGTGATCTGTCACTACAGTGAATTTTCTTCCATACAGATAAGGCTGACATTTATGCAATGCCCACACTATGGTTAGACATTCATTTTCTACAGCTGCATAGCATTCCTCCCTGGGTTGGAGCCTATAACTGAGATAAACCACTGGGTGCTCTTCTCCCTCTGAAGAAATCTGGTTAAGTATAGCCCCCATCCCATGGTTCAAAGCATCCACCTGCACAACAAATTCTTTGCTGTAATCTGGACTGGGTAGCAGAGGGGGTCCTCCCAAAGCTTCCTTAAGCTCCTGGAATGCCTGCTTGCATGCTGGGGTCCACACTACCTTATCTGCCCTGTTCTTCCATGTCAGATCTGTGAGGGGAGCAGCTATGGTACTATAAGTGGAGACACATTTTCTGTAGTACCCTGCTGTCCCTAAGAATGCCCTCTCCTGCTTTTTGGTAACACATGCAGGCCATGCCTTAATGGTTTATACTTTGGCAGATTCTTGCCTGATCTTACCACTCCCCACTGTATGTCCTAAGTAGTAGACCTCTGCCATACCCACCTGACATTTGCTGGTCTTAATAGTCAACCCTGCCTTCTGTAGTCTGTCCAGCACCTCCCTGACATGTTGAAGGTGCTCTTGTCAGGAATAGCTGTGGCAATATCATCTAAGTAAGCAAGGGCAAACCCTACTGCTCCTGCTAGGATATGATCTACAAGCCCCTAGAAAGTGGCCAGGGCATTTTTCACCACAAAGGGCATCTTTGTGAACTCATACAAGCCAAAAGGAGTCACAGAGGCTGACTTCTCTTTAGCACTGCAAGTCAAGGGCACCTGCCAGTAACCCTTGGCAAGATCAATGGTTGTAAGATACTTAGCCCCACCCAGCTGCTCTAGGGCCTCATCTGTCCTAGGCATAGGGTAAGCATCTGACTTTGTGTGGCTATTTAATTTCCTGTAGTCCACACAGAACCTGGAGCTTCCACCCTTCTTTATCACCAGCACCACTGAGGAGGCCCAGGGACTGTTAGACTATTAAATCACCCCTAGTTCCATCATCTCCTGTATCTCCTCCCTCAGAGTCTGTTTGACTCTCTCAGGCACCCTATAGGTACCTAATAGGTCTTTGGGGTCCTGTATCCACCTGGTGCTGCACCAGGTGAGTGCACCCTGGTTTCCCAGTGGACATGTTCCCAAACTCCTGTAACACTGCTCGGATTTCTTGAACCTGAGTAGGAAATAGCTGCTGGGACCCCTTCCACTGAGGTGTCAGTCTAAGCCTCACTTAGGAGATCAGTCACCAGATCTCCCTCAGACTCCTCCTGCAATCCACTGCAAATGCTCACCACAAGGACCTCCCTATCATGTTAAGGTTTCATCATGTTAACATGGTACAATTTGTGACCCTGCCTCCTGCCTAGCAGATCCACTATGTAGTTAACATCACTTACCTTTCTTATCACCTTGTAAGGTCCCTCCCAAGCTGCTTGCAGCTTGTTGTGTCTGACAGGAATGAGAACCATTACCAGCTGCCCTACAGCATATACTCTAGCTCAAGCATTCATGTCATACAACACCTTTTTCTGTTGTTGGGCTCCTGCCAGGTTCTCCTGGGCCAAGCCCATAAGTTCCCTGAGCTTTGTCCTGAGGTTTAGGACATATGCCACAACAAACTCCTTGTGAGGTTCACACTCACCTTCCCACTCATCTCAAATTAAATCTAGAGGTCCCCTCACCCTATGCCCATACAGCAACTCAAAGGGTGAAAAACCTGTGGATTCCTGAGGAACCTCTCTGTAAGCAAACAACAGATGGGGCAAATATTTGTCCCACTCCCTCTTAAACTGGTCTGCAAATGCCCATACCATGGACTTGATTGTAGAGTTTAACCTCTCAACAAGATCATTAGCCTGGTGATGGTAGGGGGTGGTCTTCATGTGCTTCACTCCACAGTACTTCCACAGACCAGCCAACAGGTCTGATATGAAAATGGCACCCCTGTCAGTCAGTATTTCTTTTGGGAAACCTACCCTGCTGAAAATCTCTAACAAAGCATTTGCCACCTTTTATATCTCAATGGAGGACAGAGCCACTGCCTCAGGGTATCATGTATGGTAATCCACTACCACTAGGATATACATTTTCCCCGTGGAACTTGGGGTGCTTAGAGGCCCCACAATATCCATAGCTACCCTTTGAAATGGCTCCTCAATCACATGCAAAGGCATCAAAGGAGCTCTCACCTTGTCTACTGCCTTACCTACCTTTTGGCACTGCTCACAGGTCCTGCAGTAACCTGTTACATCTCTGGAAATTCCAGGACAATAGAAGTTCTGCATAATGCATCTCTTTGTATGTTTTATGCCCATATGACGTGCAGAGGGATATCATGGGCTATGGCTAGAAGTGCCAAATGGTAGGCTCTAGGCATTACCAACTGCTGTACCCTATCACCTTTTTGCCCTCTCTCAGGGGTCCTCTCTCTATACAGTAACCCTTTGTCCCAGTGTACAGAATCCCCCTTCCCTTGAGAATTAGGTGCCTAACTAGCTACCTGCTTCAGTCCTTGCAATGTAGAGTCTGAAAGCTGTGCCTGTCTCAACTGTCTCTTTGTAACCCTTCCCTGCTCCCCTTCCACAGGAAGTCTGGCATCCTCTGACAGTGGTGCCTCACTGTCAGCCTGGGTACTACTACTCACCTCTACCTTTGCAGTCACTCTGTCCAGGGGAACATCAGTACCCACAAGCAGCTGTGACTCACATCCAGTCTCACTGCTACAAAGTAGCTCCTTCCCCTGAAGTAACCACCTCACCAGTCCTGGCTGCAAGTATGCAGTCTGTCTGGGTCTACCCCAGGCTACCAGACCCACATGCTTGTCTCCTATCCTGACTGCATGTAACTACATAAACACATGCTACTGTCTCATACAAATCCTTCCCTATCAGGACATCTGCAGGATGGTAGTTCAGTACCCCTGTTGTCTCAAGACAACCTACTATTGGCATTTTGCCTTTCCCACTTACTGGCTCTCTCACCTTTTGTTCCCCACTTTGCCTCTTGGACATCTGTATGTCACATGGCTCCATTGGTTGCATTCAAAACATTTAACCCTAGGTCCTGGACATGTACCTGGACTAGTGGCTTCCCCTGCTACTGGCAGATTCTGTGTGGGCAGTCTGTGCTGCCCACCATGGGTTCCTTTAGACCCATGAGCAATACTGGGGGTCCCTTTCCTGTGCAGCGATTCCCTGCTTGCTAGGTGTAGGTCTCCCTTCTTCCTCAGCTCATCTGAAGTAGCGCATTGTCTATCAGCTAACCAGATCCTCATGTCCTCAGGCAAAGTGCTAAGGGCTTCTTCCCTCACCAAAAGGTCTGCCAGCTGTTCAGAAGTGGTGACCTGACATCCACTCACCCACCTATGAAAATAAATGCTCAGTTCAGCAACATATTCACACACACTTTCATCTGCTTTGCGTTTATGCTCACAAAACTTTTTCCTATACATTTTAGGTGTTAGCTTAAACAATTCTAACAAATGATTTTTAACAGCAGTATAATCAAAATATTCACAATCAGCAAGTTTAGACAACATAGTTACAGCTTTACCATGGAGTAAGGGGGTCAGGAACCATACCCAGAGCCTTTGGTCAACATTATACTGTTTACCCTCTCAAACATATGAATGAAAGATCAAAATTTACTGACCATTTGTGCTTCTGGGGTCCAGTTACTCCCTTCCCCATTGCCTCCATGACTCTGGTGAAGAGTCAGCATCTCCTTCTCATGCTGCCTCTGCCTCTCCTTTTCCTCAGCTTCCAGGAGTAGCAGTTTCTCATTCTCCTCAGTCTGCCGACATCTCAGTCTCTCAGCTGCTTCTATTTCCAAATGCCTGGTCTCCAACTCAAGTCTCTTTAGCTCCAGATGGATTTTTTAGTTCTCTGCAGAAAGGTTGAGCTGTCCATTCTCTGAGAGTGGTACATACTGCCAGTCTGATCATCCTCCTGGTTGTTGTTTTTTGATGCACCTGTGACCATATCTGCAATCATGTCTGCCTTAGTCAGGTTTCCATGTACCGGTCCTCTAGCCTGGCAAATCTCAGCCAGCTGGCTCCTTTTCAGCTTTCTGTACTCCTCTGCTGACATGCTGCCTGCCCTCCCTGACTAAGCTAACAAAAGAAATAAACCAATTGTGATCTGAACTTTGAGTATTCACTGCATGGCTGATTTAGAGTACAAAACACCTTCAGTGATCACTGTACACAAGCTACAGGAATTCATTCTACCCACACCACTACAAGCCAATTAGTATTTGCCATCCAGTTAATATGTGGTGTGGATATCCCACCACTGCCAAACAATTAATATGTGAGCCTGTGCACTGGTCCAACAATCAAGGAGCCTCAATCCTCACCACTAACACAAGTGAGGGGTGTCCATATAGGGAAAGGATAATAAATACACACACAGTAAAGTACAATTTCCCTTAAGTGCACACAGAGATCACAGTCAGTCTGGGGCTGGTTTCTCCCTTTCTCTTCAGGTCCCCAATTAGACTCTACACTGGCACAGCTATAGGGTCCAGATCTCAGACTAGTGGGCAAACTAAAACCTCCAGTACCCTTGTCCAACCAGTGCTTCATGTCCCTTCCCAAGTAGCTCACACACACACACACACACACACACACACACACACACACACACACACACACACACACACACACACACACACACACACACACACACAGGCACAGACACACACACACACACACACACACACACACACACACACACACACACACACACACACACACACACACTTTGAGATAAGAGTTATATACAACTACACAGATACTCCTGGGGAAGGCTAGCACAAGTTCTCCAGCTGTGCCCCTTTGACCCAGACTATACGGTAGAAATCACTGCCAACACCCAGCTAATATTTATCAGCTACTCAAAGGCCCTTATTAAAGGGTGTCCGATTATTACTGTTCAATATTATTATCCAAATTGTAAGTGTGACTGAACAGCAAAGCTTATTTGGAGTGACTTGTACAGTATCACTTTATACATGCAGCATAGTCTTAGAGCTTAAACTTTCACTACACAAAACAGCCACAGTTAAAAGGTTTAAAAATATTTAATAATAAATAATAAAAGCACAAGACAATATTTATTATTACACAGTCTCAGTCAAGAGTTCAGTGATCACAGGAAAATGCTTAAAATAATACAGTAGAATAGTTCTGACATCAACACAGAGAACAAAATCTAGACTAATCTTCCTATTTCCTAGCTATTTCTAAGAGAAACACTAAAGTCTAAGATCCTACTGACATATAGATACAGGCAGAGTGATGAGTTGGATGTTTTCAAGACAAATGCTCTAATGATCTCATTCTTTCTGTCCTTAAATTGATAACACAGTACCACTGATTCATTTCTTATTACATAATTTATTTCTGGTTCCCAGGCTATCAGACTCTCAGAGGTTAATAGCCCCTTTGACCTTGCAGCTGTTCAAGAACCAGAGCAATAAAAGAAATTATACATGCAAATTCTAGCCATTAACTCTGGCCTCAAAACAATAGGCAGAAGTCCTTCATCCAGACATATCCACTCTGGGTTTTAACATCAAAGGATTGACTTGTCAGCTTTGTTATAGCAGAGTGCACTATTGTTACATTTTTGCAGTTCCACATTTAATACAATTTTTCCATTTAATAGAACAAGCCTGTGGCTTATATTAATATTTACAAATGACAGAATTATCTACAAAATTCTATCTAGCTAGGCTGGCAACCTTCACCTATCTTCACACTCATAATCACAGGTTACATGGATATGGAAAACATCCCATTAATTGGCCTAGCAGTGGCACAGTTACAACTGTTTGACAGACACCCCTGTGGTTGTCATATATGAGCTGTTCGTTCCCAGGTGAGTGAGGCTCCTGAGCTGTGATCCCAACTCACAACCTCTCAGAGCATCACATCATGACAATGCCTAAAATGATGGGGGGATAAGTAGGGACAGACTTTAAATATATCTGTTACAAACATAGGAATTTTCTTAGAATGATACATTTAGCATTACAGTGAATATTATTAAGGATGTGGAGTCTTAAACACAAGTGCTTGTCATTACCTGATGACTGCAATCCCCAGCTATTTGCCTAAAAAGTACAGATCTCAGGAGGAATAGACAAAAATAGATAATGGTAAAATGTGGACATTCTGTGAAGATCTGTACAGTTGAGAGGTATGTCTGTGATATCACCCACTGCAGAGAGGGCCAGATGCTATGGCCATAGCAGCTGTTTAGCAGGACATTAGTACATCATGTCTTGTTGGGACAGATATTCCTCCAAATCATATTTCCCATTATTACAGACCAAGTACTACATTCAATTACTTGCTTACATGTTCTACATACCTTTTTTCTTTCTTCTCTTTTCCACTTTATGGTTCATTTGCTATTTCTTTCTCTCTGTGCACTACAGGGATAGAGCTGGTCTGAACAGGTTGTAGGTGATGCTCATGACCAGGTGATGGCCTGTGCACCTATTGAGGTTCCCCACTTGCTAATTGCATGCAGAGCAGCTGTGTAGTTCTTCCAATAGCCAATGTCATGGCAACACACACACACACACACACACACACACACATATATATATATATATATATATATATATATATATATATATATATATAAATGAATACTCCATGTGGGCATTGGCCCTTTCCATTACTTGTGAGGAAGACATCCTGCAGTTGTGTGAGCTACTAACTCTTACAACAAGACTTGTGGAGACAAATCAACTAAATGGTGTGGAAGGTTCAAGACTGAAGAGCAGAATGTGAGTATTGCTGTTATATGTTTGGAATACTGCTAGTTTAACAGGGTTTGTCTGCACATGCTACTTCTGTATGGGTTTCAGTCTTACAAAGCTCCATATCTGCATGGCTGTCAACTCTGGGGCCATACACATAATGGCCACAGGTTAGCCTGTTATGTATGGGCTGTTCCCCAGACAGATGTTGTCCTTGGCAAATCAGAAGCATACTCGGGTGATTGCATTATGTAGATGGTAACATCCATTTGCTTTTCTGACTTTATATCCCTCAGAAAAGATACGTTACAACAAACCCTTCAACACCAGCAACTTTCTCAGTATATAGGTTCATAGGTTCATAGGTTGGTACTAGGCTATCGGCCCTAGGGCCTATGCAAGCCTAGCCATAACAAATCCCTGGATATTTCTTCAAACAATATTTACTTCTCTGGACCCCTGTCTAGCAGGGTGACTGACATGATCCCCGGGGTGAATTTCCTATCTCCCATCCAATCATCAAGTTTCCTTCTGAAGAGGGCCAATGAGGCGCAATGCTTGACATGTATGGGCAGTCTATTCCAGAGTATGGGGAGTATCTGGGTCAGGAACCTATCCGTCCAGCATGTTTTGTTCATTGTGATGACAAGGTTTAGATCCCTGGAGCATGTGGCTCTGAGGGTTTGGGATTTCTTTAAGTGGAGCATGTCCAACAGCACAGGGTTTGACATGGCCTTGTATGTTAAGCAGAGATCGCCTCTGAGTAGACTATATGCCACAGAGTATAGCTGGAGTTTTTTTTAGATGGTCAACATATGGCATCTGCTTTAGGCCTGTGATTCTTTTAGTGAGGTATTTCTGTGGCCTTTCCATATGTTGCAGATGTCTTGTGAGGTACATACCAAACGGGGCATTATACTCTATAATGGGTCTAATGAGGGATGAGTACAGTGGGACAATGACCTCCTTTTTTCTGGATGAAATGCCCTTAGTGATGAGGTGTGCCACATAGAAGGATTTCCTGACTGTTGTGGCGATGTGGTTATTGAAAGTGAGACCACTGTCCACCTGTGTCCCTAAGTCTCTCATCACACTTTCGATGTTTAGTGTCCTGCCACCTATGTGGTAATTCATGGGTACATGTTTTTTTTCCCAAAGGGGATAACTATACATTTCTTGGCATTAAGCTTGAGCCCATGGCTCTGGCACCAGGCATCTATTTCTGTAAGGCCCTTTTGTAGAATATCCACATCATTTGGGGATTCAATAATGGCTCCCAGTTTGCAGTTATCTGCGAACTTTGTTAGCCAGAGTCCCTTAGTGTTGGCCTGTACTTCAGAGAAGTAGATGCCAAACAAGAGTGGTCCCAGGACTGAACCCTGAGGTAGTTCAATTGTCACTTGTCTGGAGCTGGATTTGGAGTCGGCTACTTTTACAGTCTGGGTTCTGTCAGTAAGCCAGTTGTCAACCCATCGAGTGACATAGGGATTTATGCCCAACTTAGTAGGTTTATCTATGATTCCAGAGTGGGGAATGGTGTTGAAGGCCTTGGCGAGGTCCAGATAGGCTGTGTGGACTGCCTTACCCTCATCCACAGCTCTGGAGACTGATTCAAAGAAGTCAGTCAGATTCAGGAGACAAGATCGGCCCTTCACAAACCCAAACTGGGTGGGGGTCCAGTGTTTGAAGGTTGCCAATGTCTTTGTTTATAAGTTCCATGATAATGCGTTCCATGCCATTGCAGATCAGGCTTGTCAGACTGATGGGACGGTAGTTCCTGGGATCCAAGGTGGATCCCTCCTTGTGGAGTGGGATAACTGTAGCTGTGCGCCACTCAGTGGGCATGAAGCCTGAGGTGAGGTTATGATTAAACATAACACTTAGGTGAGGTGCCAGTTAATTTTGTACTTCATGTAGTACACAGCCTGGGATGTCATCTGGTCCCATGGATGCTGTATTCTTAGCTTTGGCGAGTGCGGTTTCTATTTGTGTGGCCGTGATTACCAGAATTTTGCAATCTTTTGGTATTGAGATGGGCCCTTTAGGGGGTGAGAGGGGAGTGAAGTTGGCACTAAATTGATCTGCCAGGATATTGGCAATATCCTTGGGATCAATATATTTAATGCCATTCTGTTGTAGCTCAGAGCAGATCTGAGTATTGCTATTTAGATTTTTGACATAACTATAGAATGCCTTGTGGTTGTCTTTGGAATCTTTGGCAATTTTATTTTCGTAACTAGCTTTTGAGGATTTTATGAGGGATCTCAGCTTCTTACTGAGGCTGGTGAGGGAGTTTTTTGCATCCTGAGATTTTTCTCTTTTCTGCAACAGTTTCTTCCTTCTGTTGTATATTTTTTTGTAGCAGGGGCCCACCAGATTGGCTTCCTTTTTTTTGGAGAAGAGCATCTTGGTTCTTTTTGAGATGGCATGATTCATGCATGAGTGGGTGTGCTCATACAGTGCCTTAGTGTAGGATTCTGCAGTCGAACTTTCAGATCCTGTCTGCATGGGTGTAATGGGGTTTGTCACTTCTGGCTTTGGAGAAGTTTTTTAAGGAGGTTTCCATACTGGGTGGTGGGGGTGGGATGTGGATGTCAAGGGTGATTTGCTTATGGTCAGACCTGACCAATGAGGGGGTGACCACTGGTGTGGAGCATCTATCTCCCATGTTGGTAATGACCTGGTCTAGGATACTGGAGCCCCTGGTGGGACAATGGATTAGTTGATCCAGGGCATTGGAATTTATGAATTCCAAGAACTGCTGGGAAAAGGAGCTGGTACCCAAGTAGTTTTCCCAGTTAATGTCAGGGTAGTTGAAATCACCCAGTATTAGGGTGTTTGGTTGTATCTTAATATTTTCCAGTATGTTTAGAAAGATGTAGTGAGAATCTTGGGGCATGGTGGGGGATCTGTAGCAAGCTACAATTTGGATTGCAGTCTTACCTAGTGTTAGTTGCACCTGGAGAATTTCAGATGCATTGTGTTGGGCAAGTAACCTGGAGGTGTGAATATCCTTGGTGAATATGGACACTCCTCCACCTTTAGTGTTTCGGTCTTGGTTTTGTGGCCGAAAAGTGTGGTAAGAGTTGTAGCCTGGTATTGCAGGAATGCTCTCTAGAGCCTTGAACCAGGTCTCAGTTACTGCACAGATATCTATGTTCTCCATTTTTAGGAGTGCCTCGAGAGAGTGCATTTTGAGGTTTGGACTTCTTGCATTGAGTAGCATTACTTTCAGATTTTGCATGCTTGTATCTGTTACGGTGGTGGTTTTATCCTTTGAACCTTCCTAAAAAAGCACTATAGGGGTGGCAAGTGCTTTAGCCAGTAACCTGAATCCCAGGGTTGACAGGTGCAGACCATCTCTGGCAAAGCATCATGGTTTGTCGATCATGTCTTCCCAGGCAGAAAAATACTGGATCCCCTTTGAATGACACCAGAAGCTTAGCCAATTGTTAAAGTCAATCATTTTGTCCTTATACTGTGGTATATTTCTTGGCGAAGGCAGGATGCTACTCAGGGCTAGGGTCATGCCTGCCTGGGCCACATGATCCAAGAGCTCTTCTATGTCTCTTTTCATGTAGTCCAGGGAGGTATGTCTCAAGTCATTCACTCCAACATGGACAATGACAGAGTTGTATTTGTACTTGTTGTGGATTGACTTGAGTGCATGCATTATGTGGCGGATCTTGGCACCCGACAGGCAGTTGACTGTAATTTACTCCTTGTTCAGCCTGGTGAGTGGGACATCAGTGTGCCTGACTATAGAGTCACCTATGACTAAAGTGTTGGGTACATTGTCTTGCCTTAGGGGCTGTTGTTGGGTGGCATACTGGTGTTGTGAGTTATGTGTCACTTTGGATGTGACTGGTGTTTGTTTGTGTTTCAGCTTCGGAGTTCCTTGTTGCTTGGGCAGGTTAATGTTAAGGGCCTCTGCATATGTGGGTTTAGTGTTGCTATGTGTGGGTGTTGATGGTGTGGGTTTTGAAGGGCTATGAGTTGTTAGAGGTGTAGTGCATGTGTTAACCTTCTCCTCTTGGCTGTCTAGCACAATCTTGGCCGGAGAGAGCAATATTTTATGTATGGCCATATATTTGGGCTTCTGTCCACCAATCATGTCAGGCTTTGTCCAGATGTCATACAGTAGTAAGTGGATAGGTATTCTGGTCTATCATTATTTAGTGCTGTAATTCCTGCTGAGGGGAATGGCTGGGAAACATGTTGAAGTCTGTACATTTAACAGGTAGGTGTATAGAGAATGTTCTTAGATGGACTTGTAACATGTTTTATGTGGGGGACAGTAACACATATTTTAAAACTAGGCTGTTAGAACATGTCAGATGTATTATTGATAAAAACGATGTCAGTTCTATAGCTGTACATTTGAATAAATCACACCATGGGGACAGCAGTGGGTCTCAAGGTACTGTTTCTGAAAATGTCTGTTCCTCAGTGTGATGAAACATTCATAAAAGAACAATTGTTATGTACAGACTCAATGTATTAATATTAACTGTGATACTTTATCCTGTAGGGGTTTAAATGATGAGTGCAATTGGAGGCTGTGTATTCAATTATGTAATTAGATGTTAATTCCTTCTTGAGATTAAGGCAAGTATTTCTGATGTATACTCCTTGAAGGGTTTGGCCAAGACATCAGAGTATAATAAACATGTGTGAATTACTGTCTGGTTGTATTTTTCTTTGCTATGTTCAGACATTTTATTTGTTTTTCTAAGAGATTGTTGTATGTCTGATCACTGTGTATGGCCTATCATGATTTTGTAGCAGTGTACTGTTCACTTATTTATTTGAACTGTGAGGGAGGGTGGAGATGTGAGTGTCATGGCTGCTACTGTATGCAACTGTGCATGCAGGCCCAGTTGTGGGTGGTCTATCAGCAGCATATGTTTGTATGGGCAGTTTGGGACATGTATGCACACACACACACACACACACACACACACACACACACACACACACACACACACACACACACACACACACACACACACACACATATATATATATATATATGTTTGCATGGATATCTATATATGTATGTGTGTGTATGTGTGTGTGTATGTGTGTGTTTATATATATATATATATATATATATATATATATATATATATATATATATATATATATATATATATATATTATATATATATATATATATATATATATATATATATATATATATATATATATATATATATATATATATATATATATATATATATATATATATATATATGTACACCTCAGTATTTATTGGTAATATATCTGTATTTTGTTGAACACATATATGGATCTCCTTACATATCTCACTCTCTCTCTATGTATGTTTCTATTCAAATATATATAGTTATAGATACCAGTTCTTCCTAATTGCACACTTGTCTCTTCCCTATTGTAAACTGTCTGTAAAGAAGGGTATGTTTCAAAAAACATCCTCAAACAATACAGGTGAGGTGGCTTACTGGTAAATTGCATAGGCTATGATGTGTAGGGTCCTGGATTCAAGGGCTGTTTATTTTGTTGCTAGGCAAAACAAGGACTGCTGGATACAGAGTGTTTAAGGCAGTTTTGAGCAGCTTTGAGTGTGTTTGCGCAACGGTAAATGGTGCTAATGTACTGTGCTTACATCTTGTAGGCTTCGCTTACCAGTGTGCAAATCTGCTTGGCATTTACATTTAAGCAATGCTGAAACCTGCCAAGCATAGCTTAGCCCTGGTAGCCAGTGATCACATTCCAGTCTGATATAATAGCAGGGTAATGACATATTTAATAAATGTATTTAATTTCCTGCACATAACATGCTGCTATGTGCTGTCATTACAATAGCAAGGGGTGTGAGGATACTGTATGGGACACCTGGGTATACGTGGGTAGTACCACAATATTTTCTCTTTGGATTTGTTTCATACATGGGTAGTATTCCAGGTTATATACAGTCACACTTGCATGTTACACCAGCTACAGTCCACTAGTTGACAAATAGTTTAACACATATGGTATCATTACATTAGTACTTTTAACAGTGCTTATTCAAGTAAGAGTATATTGCATTTTGTAGTACTGGAACCATACACCCCTGCATGCAAAATCTGGACTCTGAGTACTGAATATATTGTTCTAGGTGTTTGAGCTGTATGTTTATATGTATCTCCTATTGGGTATTGATCTGATATGTTGGTATTAACTCTAGACTACTATGTTCTTTGGACATGCCATTGAGGACTGCTGTCATGTAGTAATGGCATACCTTTCAGTTTCAGATGTGTATCTTTCAAAACCTTCATCCTAATGCATAATCTTTTGGCTATCTACATTCTGTCTGTCCTCTTTACAGATGTGCAGATGTCAGGTATTGCTACGACCATACCACTATGTAGGTGCCCACATTATTTTGAGCTGTGGGCCTGGACACTGCTGCTAGTTCCAACATTTGAGGCATTCCTTAATGTGGGCCTTGCCCCATTTCCTTGCCTGTGTGAGGGGGCATTACAGAGGTGGTGGCCTACAGATTCACATACAGTGAGTGGCAATACATCACAGGACAGAACATGTGGAGAGAGCCAACCAACATGGGGGATATATCTCCAGAGTTGGGAACAGATTCTATGTCATCAGTTCTGTTATACACATGGTGGATTGATAGATTGACAAGGTTTGTGTGGTCATGCATTTAGTGTGTGATGTCATGACTCACAGTGATATGTCTCTGACATACCTCTTCACTGGCACGCTGTCCACAGACTGACCACATGTCTGCCTGTCATGTTTTGTGTGTTCACCAGACAGTTGTTGTCCTTGATAAAATCAGTTGTGGACTCTGGGGAATGCAGTCAGTAAATACCTCACATCTATTGGTATTACCGATGTCATATTCTTCATAAAGGATGTTACAACAAACCCAGTGAGATCTGCAACTGTCTCAATGTATGACAGCAGTATGTCCAATCTACACCTATGTTTGTGCCTCTGTTCCCACCTAGTGGTATAGGGGTTGATGCTGAGCTTAATGAGTGGGGAATGTTATCAAAGGCTTTGGCCAGATCAATGTAGGCTGCATGTGTCACCTTGCCTTCATCCACAGTTCAGGTGACTGACGGCAAGAGGTTGACCAGTTTGAATGAGCAGGTATGACCTATCCTTCACAAAGGTAAACTGTGTGGAATACTGAGTCTGCAGATTCCCGTATCCCTGTTTATTAGGTGCATGATGATGCATTCCATAGCTTTGCATAACAGACTTGTCAGGCAGTTGGGGCAGTATTTCCCAGGGTCTGTAGTTACACCTTGTTTGTGGAGAGGGGTAACTGTAGCAGTACACTATTCAGTAGGGACAGAGCCTGAGGTGAGGCTGTGCTTGAAAAGGGCACACAGGTAAGGTGCCAGGTCACTCTGTAGTTCATGTTGAACAACGCCAGGGATATTCACAGGTCCCATAGAAGCTGTATTCGTGGCCTTGGGCAGTGGTGTTTTAATCTGTGCTGCAGTAATACTGGATGCCTGGTGGCATACTGGTATTGTGATTGGTCTTTTGGGGGGGGAGTGAGGGGTAATGTCTGCACTCAACACGCCAGCCAGTATATTGGCCTTATTTGTTGGCTCAGTCTTGGAGATACCATTGTCTTGTAGCTCAGAACAATTCTTGGTATTGCCATGGAGATTCTTCACATAACTGTATGAGGCCTTGTGGTT
>NC_056733.1:1312427126-1312499626 GCF_019279795.1 Protopterus annectens
ACTCCCACACCACTTTCTTTAAAAGAAAAAAAAAGGGGTGATCACAGTGAAAAATCACAAGTGAGACTTTCCCAGGCTTCTGCTTTATATTGGGAGCCCTGCTACTGGTCCTGCAGCAGTTTCACATCATGTTTTTTTTACCAGGAGTCCTACCATGACCTTGGACTCCTGTATGCCCCAGTGTTGCTCCCAAAAGCGCATGCCCTCTCCAACACCTGCCATATTGCCTACAGTAGAGTGCTACAACCAGTTATGAGCTGTATTCTCGCCTGTGGGGTTTACATACGGCTGATTTCCTGCCCTTTCCTGTGATTAGATGGTTTTGAAAATGCTGAGCTAAGCTATGGGCAAACCTGCTTAGCTGTGGTTGGCAGTACTTAAAGGGGCAGGTTCAGCATTACTTACCAATGGGAAATCCACTTAGCTGGGCTACTCATTGCTGAGTATTCATATGAACACAATGCATACACCTGGTCAGCATAGCTGTGCAGTGCTTAGCATTGCTTATGTTTTATTTTATTGGACTACCACCTGTATGGGTTTGAGTCATCATTCATTACATAATATAGATTTATTTACCTTCCCTGACATCCCCCAATGTGCTGTAATTACATTTATTCTTGTGTAACTCTACTGTTTGGGGCACTTGTGTTTATATGGGGGTTTCACTCCTTTATTACACTGACACCTCACATCTGGGCCTAATACACTACTCTTGTTGAGAAATCTAAGTTACTTCCTACATAAATATACAAATAAATTAAAATTGTAATGTTTACAAATACAAAATGGAAAGGGCTTTGGTGAGGCTCGATGTGTGAATGACTGCATACAATGCATGCGCTCTAACTATGTTCTAACTGCTGCACTACTGCACTTATGCTTATGCTGGATGTCTATTGCTATTTAAGTTATCGTGCCTTTTCAGCTGGGCTAAGCATAGCTAAGCAACGGGCACACCTGTGCAGCTATGCTTAAACTTTATTGCATATGTGAAAAAAAATTATTTGTTATGCTTTTTACTTTGTACTCTTCAGAATATCCATGCTAATGCTAAACCTGTTATTCTATCAACTTTCTGGCTTTGTAGGGACAATTGTCCCTTATGGCTTTGTCCAGATTTCTTACTCTGATGGGTTGGAAGGTGTGCGTTGTGTACTTCATACCCTGCTGAAAATTCATGCTAAACCTGTTATTCTATGAACTTTCTGGCTTTGTAGGGATGACTGTCCCTTATGACTTTGTCCAGATTCCTTACTCTGACGGGTTGAGAGGTTCGGGTTGTATGCTTCATGCCTTGCTGAAATTTCATTCTAATGCTAAACCTGTTATTCTATCAACTTTCTGGCTTTGTAGGGACAATTGTCCCTTATGGGTTGTCCATATTTCTTACCCTGACGGGTTGGGAGGTGTTATGAGTGTTCTCGCTCTACTTAAGTTCCTGTATGGTAATTCTGGTATACAGGGGGCATGTGTATTGTGAGAGCACTGCTCTCAGACACACCCCCTGCACTCGTACACAGAATCATGTCCATTTTACAGCATGCCATCATGAATATGCATGGCGCTCTGCCGTGCTGCATGGGAGCGGTCCCTTCCGTGCAGGAATAAGCTATTCCTGCACGTAAGTTTATTGAATCCTGGGGGGGGGTGTATTTAAATCTGTACCTGCACCTCTTCATATACTGAAAATGTCTTGGGGACCATTTTATTCTCTACTGTGGGCATGGTTAACTAATCTTTTTTTCTGGATGGGGAGGATGTATGTTGACGTTCTTTATGCTCATAGCTATTATACTTATCTTATTAGGCCTTATTTTATTCATGATAAAAGCATGCATTTTAAACCTATTAGAATCCAGAGTGTCAATCTACACATGCACCAGATTAAATCAATGCTAATTAACCCCTTTAGAAAAAAATCATAGTACATTAAGAAATGAAAATAAAATATTGCAAGATTTTAGTAGATTGTATGATAACATATCAGGGGAAATGTGAAAACAAATGTGAAAATATAAAATGTGCAACTGAAAATTATCTATATTATTCAGATTGTGTTTTTATTTAATCAAGATGTAGGCATATTTTCTTTGCTAATAAGATTATATTTTTAAGCTACTGCATAAATATTGTTCACGTCAGGGACAGAAGGAGATTGCATGTGAATAGTATCTGATAGGAAGTGAAAAAGTGTCCGCTGTTCTGAGAACCTGTACTCATTGTCCAGTCATAAAAGAAATATAGGAATTGAGTAATGCTTTGCAACATCAAATGAGGAAATGTGAAGGGTTAGGCATACAAAGAAGGAAAAATATTAAAGTGCGTATTTCATTTTAATATGTTCTCATTACAATATGGATTCCTGAGTGTTTTTCAGTATGCAGCTGATTATTTACTTTCTGCCAAGTATGAAAAATGCCAGCATGGCAAAAGTGTAGAAATTTCTGTTCTTTGTAAAAAGTTCTTTTATGAAATTTGGAATTCATGCCTAACAGGGAAAGTCACAAACACAGAGTGAGATTTTAGTTAGCAGAATTAATGCTGTAGTGCTCGTTTTCAGTCAGTGGTTGCTTTAAGATTGATGCAGTAATGTAAGATTCTGCTGGTTGAGGAAACATGACTTTGATTCCCTGGTCTCCCACATATGTGCCTTTTTAGCAATAAAGGAGGTTGTCCTTCTCTGCTGAACTGTGTCGTGTAAAAGTTATTTGGTACCTTAGCAACTGCATTTCAAAATGTTTGAGGTTTGTGTCATGTGTTCTCTCTCTCTCTCTCTCTCTCACATGACTGCTTAGTGTGTACTTGTGTCTACTTGTATCCACCATGCTGCAAGCAGTTGCAGCAACTGAAGAAAGAAAGCACACTGTCGGCCACTCAGCCTTCCCTTCCCTTACCAACCTACTATGACGCAAAACTCTATTTAAAGTTTGGTTGCTGAAGAAGCATCTAGAATTGCATTTCCTATAGAGCAGATTACATTTCCATGGATGTATTGCTACAGAACAGTGCAAGATGTCAGTAATGTTTATCACATATGGAATAGTCTAGCAAACAGTGAAGCCATTATAACAGCTGTTACAGATTGTAAAATCTGTGGCTTATCTTATGAAAATCTGTTAAACCACTTTTATGGTTTGATATTTAATGACTGTAACTTTGGGGTTTTCCAAATATTATAATATTATTAAAGATGCTGTATGCGCATTTCCTTCCAACCCCACAAATTACAATGAGACTCCCAGGTGGGATGTATGTGCACACATACATATAGCCTTTACGGAAGATACTCATTACAGTCCGTATAAGAGAGTGCTATAGCTACAATATAATAAGTCTTTGATTTAAGGTCTGCTACAGTATTAAAGCCATATGTGCATGCCCATACATGTGCATGTGTTCTGTATGTTGTTACATGTTACTTAATTGTGGACTAAAACTCTGTAATTACACAAACAATATTAAATATTTTCTTTTCCAAAGCTTATTTGAATTTATTTTAAAGGTACATTAATTTGCTTTGGTGAGTTTATTTTCATCAAAATAGAGTGACTTGTGAATATTGCAGGGTACGACACACAATTAAGTTATTTAAAGTTATGTAATATTTAATAAAGAGCAATTACAGAAGGTTGTACATAAAGACTAATTCAAGATTACCACATAATGCCTTATCAAATGCAATTATTGCAGAGTGTTTTACTATTACTAGAAAGATATACTAGAAAGTGATGAGCTTCTGGTGTTTTTTTTTTATGCTTACTTATGGCTTGGAACTGTGTCATGTCTACATTTTGGTTTCTGGCTAGCCTGTGTTGAGAGAGCAACTGGAACAAAACATAACTAATCACATTTTTAGAATCAGTTATATGATACTGAAGATGAACAGGAAGGTATTGATAGAGTCTGCAACTAATAAAACAGATTAGTCATCATATATGCGGTTATAGCCCACAAATTCTAATGCAACGTATTTATAAGTCACAGACTATAATGGAAGCAGTAATCCAATCTGTGTGCATGAAACAAAAAAAAAAACTGTTATTGCATTTTAAGGCCCTTTTCAAAGGCAGCAGACTACTTTCATACTGGTTATTTGCCATAGTATATCAGTGTGTGTGAAAAACAAGAATAATATGTGTAATGGTATTTATCATCAGAATTTACAAACATGTTCAGTAGCCTAAAGCTATGCAAAAGGAAACAGATTCCAAAAGGCACATACAAAATCTTGTTACTGACCCTCTGGTGTATATTTTGTTGATACAATTTATGTACAGCATGGATTAATATAACACAAAGCATATAACATGGGGTAGCCCTTAGAATCAGAGGAGAGTGATCCACTGACTGGAATATTTTCTTGTGATTGTTGGTAACTTTGCATTGTCACTGGATGGGGATTTTTACTTACAAAAAATAAATCCAATTATTAATGTAGGAGCAATGAGTCATACAGAAAATGTGTACTAGCGATGTAGAAACCAGAACGTGACTGTGCTGATTTAAGCAGAGTATGAAATACTTTTGCTCTTATGCTGGTATGATTTGCAGGCTAGAATGACAATAGAAGTCAAGTTCACTAAAGAGAGAGATAATAATTTGTTCCACCTGTTATCACAGAGACTATTGCCCAGGCTGATAACTACCTCAGGTGTGCAATATCATGAAAATTCAGGGGTCAAAACTTATAGGATGGTCCCAGGCATTAGGCACGGAGTAATACATACTGCATTCCATTAGTGATATAGCAAAATATATTTATTTTATGTCTACAAACGTTTTCTTAATATGATAGCTATATAACAACCGAGACAGATGCTCACCATATAAATCACTGTTAAAGTAGCCTAAGCTATATGGGTTGTAACCCCCTCATAACCAGCTAGCTTTTCAAAGCATAAGGTCACCTAACTTGTGTCCCAGTTGTCAAGAGCTCAAGAAGGAGGATGAACGTGTATATTCTTTGAAAAAAGAGGGTTGAAAATGTGAGTTACTCACTGAGTTAGCTTTCCCCTTTCATCACACTTCTTAAGCACCTCATCAGTAGAAGGGTCAAACAGAGCTTCCTTATCTACAAGATAATTTAAATATTCAGTTTGAACATATTCTGGAAGATTTTGAGAATGAAGCCAAGCCAATTTTCTCAGTACTGACTCAGAAGCAGCAGCTCTGGAGGAAGAATTAGCATCATCATCACCACACTTTAAAACATGCTCAGCAGCATGAGAAGCAGATGTTACATAAGCATGCAAATATTATTTGTTTTATACCTCAGAGGACCGAAGGTTAACCATTATCCTCTGCATGTTTGCAAAAAGAAAAGCAAAAACTTCACCATATGGGCTTTGAAGTTCAAAATCCTGAATGTTGAGTACTAGAATGCATTTTCCCAATGTATCTAATGCTTTCCCAGTCTTATCAGAGGAGATGGGGTTAGTAGCAGGTAACTGCTTAGCAGAAGCAGTTTTAGATAAAGAAATCACTGTTGGGTTTGTTTTAGGATTAGAAAAAAATATATTTTGGAGTCTGAGGTACCTTGTCCAACCTGTCAGACTTCCTAGGGACAGGAGGCTGATACCAGATAAACTAGAAGCAATGAGAAAAACATTTCTAAAGCAGACATTAGGATGTTAGCTTCTTTGTTGGCTCTCTGTAAAGAAGTGGACACTACTAGTATTCTAGAGACATCAAGCTGGTCCTCTGTACATGCTTTTACAAAACAGTAGAGACTGGAATTCATTTTCTAGGGCCAGAACAGACTTTGCTTGGACCATTCTCCAGGGGCTCCTGGTATCTTAGTTTATTGGTCTCCATCCTTTCTTAGCTTTCTATGTTATGGCAATCTACCCATCTAGCTTGGACTTCTGCAACAGTGATGTAGATCTTGAACATGGTACAGCTGTGTAAGTAATCTTACTATAACAGTAGATGTTCTAATAGATCACTGCTGCAGTAGCCTGACCTGCTTCAAGCCCCCTCATTTTGTCTGTTTTCCTTTTGTGTAGCCAGGGTGTGGGTATAAGCACCCTTTTTTATATGGTCTGTTATTGTTTATCGATGGGCCTCACACCAAAGTAAGTCACTTACACTGAGAGCAGATCTTTCAGAATCAGGCCAGACTTACACTGATATCTGCGCCATAATCTTCAGACAGGCAGCAATGTGGATTGAAGCACGAACCTAGGAGCTGTAAAACAAAATCACTGCTGTGCTGCTCCATGTGCGCATTTGATTGTCTTTTCACAGTTTTTCCTTGCCAAGCAGACTGACAATATTGGGTGAGACAGACCATATTTGCACCATTTGGAAAGACTGATGTGTTGAAATTATGTCAACACTCAATTCACCTTTCACCCGCATTGAAAGGTGGTTTTACTTTCCATCATTAACTGAACAGCTTGACCAGTGTGCCAAAATGGGCTTTGTTTTTGGAACTAACTGCCCTTAAGTGTGTGTCTGTATTATGTATGTATATATCTATATATATCTATATATATATCTATATATATATATATATATATATATATATATAAGAAAAGGGGTGTGGGGTGAAGCTCCCAAGCTGAGATATGTATGAGCCTTTGCACCCAATTTAGATGAAAGTTTTGTGTGTGTGTGTGTGTGTGTGTGTGTGTGTGTGTGTGTGTGTGTGTGTGTGTTTTTCTCAGTTATATATGCAAGGCTGTTTTTTGTTGCATATATGATTGTGTATGTTCTACAGTGTGTGCATTTGGTAGTTTATCTATATATATATATATATATATATATATATATATATATATATATATATATATATATATATATATATATATATATATATATATATATATATATATATATATATAGACAGATATATATAGATATATCTACTATTGCTAGTCGATTCACACAAATGATGTGCTTAACATCAACACACTTAAATCAACTGTAACACAATGACAGGCTACTGTGTATGCTCTAAGAATAATCATTTAAAAAGCAAAATAAAATAAAGTGTGTCAACAATACAGTGGTTGACTTCACTAGAAATTTGTTTATGCTGGGCAACCCATATATTATATATATAGCAGGATGACTTCAAAGCAGCCTGAAATGGAATGAGGGATAACTTGAAAGTGTAGGAGGGCCATCCTAAATGACCTCTTGTGATGCGAACATTGTTAACAGTTTTAGGACCTATTTATGTTCCAGTATCTCTTGAAATATATCCACAACACAGATCCCAAAAAAGAAAACAAGGTGAATATAAATGATGATGGGACACCAATATTATGTCCAAATGATCAAGAGTAAACTGCCCCAGCAGGAACAGGTAAAACAATGAGACTGCAGTCTATACTTTATCAAATTATGAGCTATCAAAGCAGAAGTCTCTCTCTTACAGAAAAGAGCTGCTTATAGGATTTTCTTTTTGATTGAAATTTGACTGTTTACAAGACAATTGAAGTTAGAACATTGATTTCCAGGAGAATCAGCTTATGATCATGCCAAATAGCTACCATACAGCTTATGCATTTTAGAGAGCATGTGGAGAAGATATTTATAATTTATTTCAAGTACAAGAAAAAAATGTAGTTTTGCAGTTTGACAAAAGAACAACACGCACTAAAGAAACTAATACAGAAGGGACACATATTTCATTGCTGACTGTAATGCAGCTGTGGGGACATTACTGTGGGATCCCAACTTGTAGCTGTCATGGTTACACTTTACCTTTCCCATCACATTTGTTGATGCACCTTTGCTCTTTTAGCATGAGGAGAGTGAGGCAATAATTCTGTCTCCTCTAGAAAGCTGTAGAGGCTTGCAACCAGTCATATTTTGGTCAGCACTGTAATGCAGATATCTATATTAAGTATATTCAGTCCAAAGTTTTGATGCTTCTCTCATAGCATACTATTGTGTTTCTTTACTGTAGGTCTAAATAAGTGAATCTCTTAGAAGACAAGTCTACCATGGTCTGCCTCTGCTGAGGCTGCTTCTGAGGAATGTGAGGATGATGAGGCTGAGAGTGCCAGACCAAGAGAAATGTTCCCACTCCTTAATGGTGAGTAGCCCACCTGCATTGTTTGAGCCTGCGCAGCCACAGCTTCAGCAGCTGGTGGAGGCTCCTTTGGAGAGAGCAGTGGATAGGCCAAGGATGGTATGGAAAGTCTCTGGAACAAATAATAGACTTGTCTGGATGGCACTGATCACTAGATCACCAGGGAAGGGTGTGGCCCGTACCACTGGCTGACCTGGCACATCTCATGCTAGTGAATCACAGTAGCATCCTTTTGAGCCAGAGAATCAGTCGACATGTTTTCATTTCCACCCTATCCAAAGCCATGTGAGCTTCCTTCCTCCTTTTCCCATCCTATACCCTGTATGACGTCCATCCTTCCTCATTTCTATTTATCTATACTCTATGTTAATCCATGTCCCTCTGTCCTAGTGTGTTTATTTCTGCTAATTTTGTCTATTCCATTCTGTGTGTATCTGTCTGCCCTTGCATACTTCCTTTGTCCCTTTTCTTATGCTTATTTAAATTTTAACCTTCTCCTCTTCCCTTTACTTTCTATACAGAAAATATGGGCTCTATCCCCACAAAAAGTACCCTGCCCCTGTTATGCACATTTTTATATAATATCACTGTGCAAGATCTACTTACTGGCTTACCCTTTTTCTGGCTTTCTTGTACACCCCTAGGTCAGGAAATTGCTCAAGTGAGGAAGCATTTACCTCATGTAGGCACCTGTTGTGGAGTGCACAGGGCTGCTATGGGCTGTTTAGGGGGTTAGGGCACACTCCCTGACTACAGTATGATGCTACACTAACACCTTTGATCTCCTCACTGATTCTGGAAATGGGTGTGGGTGAGCCCTGCAAGGTACACCGATGAGGTAGGCTTGGTCAGCCCTGGGTGGGAAAATAATAAATAAATAAATACATCACAGACAAAGCAAAAATAATTGGGGGGGGGGGCAAAAGCCCCAAATCATGGTCAGGATTTAAATATTACTATAACTCACTGTCTAAGAAGTTAATAGAACAACATGTTTTGTGTCAACATGCATTTCTGGAAGAGTAAGAAGCATGAAGCCCTAATATCTGGTGTTATTGATTTACTTTAACCCTCAGTGAGTTACCTGAAAAATCAATACATTCTTTCAGGCACAGGGCAAAAATATAGTGCAAATTCAGGGCCATTCTGTAAAATTAGGGATAGCTGAGTGGTATGGAGGTATATATTTTTTGTCATTGTAGGGTGGTATTGTGCTTTATGCATATTTTTCACTGGTTTACCATTTTGGATACAGATTTACTGTTTTTAAAAATTCTTACCTTATGTTTTAATTTCTCACAGCATATATATATATATATATATATATATATATATATATATATATATAGTTTTGTTTGGTTCCAAATTATTGTGAAGAAGCATTGCATTTGCTTTACCGATGGTTTACCATTTAGATGCAGAGTTGCTGTTTTTAAAAACTCTTATCTTTTATTTTATTTTCTGTAAGCATATATATGGTTTTCTTTGGTTCCAAATTATAGTGAAAAGGCACTGTATGTACTTTATTTATTTTATTTATTTTATATATATATATATATATATATATATATATATATATATATATATATATATATATGTGTGTATGTGTGTGTTTATATATATATATATATATATATTATATATATATATATATATTTTTTTTTTTTTGGTTGGTTCCAAATTATAGTGAAAAGGCACTGTATGTACTTTACCTCAGGACATTACTGCTGCTATTTCACAGAATAAGTCCTGTGTTTTTTTATCTTCTAGGTTTATTGGTAAGCACTAGGCAATCAGTCTGAAGACCATTTCAAGCCTATTCAAAAAACACTATTCAAAATTTCCCTCTTACCTCAAGGAGGGCAAAACAAGATAGACCAGGAGAGAATTTGAGGCTGCCCATTCAATTATCTAGGTTTACCTTGAAGGAAGTAAGGGTACTACTCCACTTGACATGTAGTGGAAGTTTGCTCCAGAAGTGAGAGATACATTGGGATATGAATCTATTATGTCAATGTAAATTATTTATCTGCTGATGAAGTTTTAGTTCCTTTGAGTGTGTGAGGAATTATTAGTTCTGCAAAGGAATAGGAGATTAGTTTCATCTTTCATAGCACGAAAAGCTAGACATAGATCTCCATGGAAGAGTCTGTAAGAGACTGAGTACAGAGAAAGGGCTGCCACTTTCTGCTTATAAGTAAGATTTTTGAGATCCCTGATCTTTTTAGTTTTGAATCTTTGAGGTCTCTTAAGTTCTATGACGTGTTTAGATAAATACATGCTAAAAGGTGCATAATATTCAATAATGTGTCTGGTAAGATTTGAACAAAGGGGAATTAAGACTGCTTTGGATCTAATGGAGATGCCTTTGTAAATTAAATGGGTCAGATAAAAAGGCTTTCTGTACTACTGTGGAGACATGATGGTCAAATTTTATTTATTTTATTTTATTCTGACATCTGTTAACCGGGTATGTCTGATTGAGCATGAGCCCTTTTTCAGCGAAGGTTCGGGGAGAAAAGCTCCATGCAGTACAATTAACAAAGTAGAATTAACACAAATGCACAGAACATGACAAAATATAGTACAATATATCAAATACAGTGCACATTAAATTAATCCGCAAACAATAAGTAAAATGAGTGTAGAAGACATGTGGTAGCAGGTATAGCTCAATGGCAATTTCAGAAATACAATACAAAAATAAAATAATCTACAGATACAAGAGTACAGGAATACAAAATTAAAAATACCACAAGTGAAGAGTTGACTAAGGGTGCTTTGAAGAGGAAATAGGAAGGAAATTAAGATGGTAGTAAGAGAAAGGGTGAAAGTGAGGTGAAAGGGAACTGAGTATATTAAAGCAGGAGAAAGGGAAACAGAGTAAGGGAAGGGTATGAAGGAAGTTAGATATGTGTAGGTAAGAGGGGGAGAACAGAAGGGGAATCATCAGGGGGTATAGAGAGATGTTAGGGGTGACAGTGATGAGAGTTAGGTGTGGTTTTGGCAGGAACAGATCCATGAGTTCTATAGAGTCTTCTTTAATGCTTTTTTGAAGTTGGGGGAATTGGATACAGTTCAAATGGTCAAAGGAAGTTTGTTCCAGATGGAGGCAATTGAATAGCCGTATAGATGATGGTCAATATTTCTTGTGGGCTTGTAGATTTCCAAGAGCAACTTGTCAGAGCTCCTGAGAGAGTGATTGGGATTATAGTAGGGGATAAGGGAAGATAATGCAGGGTAGGAGGTAGGTTTGTTAATAATGGAATGAGTAAGAAACAGTTGTGGTAATAGGAGCTGGTGGGGAGGTCAAGCCAGCTTAAGGATTTTAGAGAAATGCATTGATGGGAGTTGAAGGGTTGATTGTTTGCAGTGTACCTGGTGATTTTATTATATCGTTCAAGTTTACAGTTCAGGGAGAACTGTAGGTTGGTTAAGATTGGAGAGGCATAAAGAAGACTAGGAAGAAGGTAGGCATCGGCAAAGAACTGTCTAGAGCCCTTAGTGAGGATTTTTTTGTTTCTTCAGAGTAAACCCAGTTTTTGGGGAGTCGTTTCTATGCAATTTTGTACATGAAGATCAAACTTTATTTGGTCATCACTGATAGCACCCAGGACGGTATGTGTCTCTACAGTTGTAGTATAGTGAATGAAGATTTATGATGAGAAAGTGACTTTGGGAAGAATAAAATAAGTTTTTTGGGGGGGTATGGATTGGGAACTAGTTTATTGTCAGTTAACCATCTTTCAACTGAGTTGAAGGAGTTTTGGGTTAATTTGCGGAGGTGTGAAATATTATCAGAAGTGCAGAAATCATCTGCATATTGTATTAGAGATGACTGTGCACAGGAAGCTTGAAGACAGTTTGTGAAGATGTAAGTAGTAGGCTGCAAGAATGGAAACTTGCAGTACTCCAGTATTAACAGGGAGAAAGTGAGAAAAAGAAAACAGACATTTGACAGACTACTGTCTGTTGGTAGGGTAGCTTGAGAACCATTTGAGAAAAGAATTTGAGAGGCCAAGATCAGACATTTCAGCAAGAAGCTTTGGTGAGATACCATGTCAAAGGCTTTGGAGAGGTCTAAAAATAGACAGGGTACTAGTTTATTGTTGTCCCTGGCTTGAGCGATAGTATGGGTGAAGGAGGTTATAGCAGAAGTTGTGCTAGGATGAGGGCAGAAGCCATGGTTGAGTAGGAGTGAGGAAAATTTCTTGCAGAAGATAATTAATGAACTGTTTGTGTATGCATTTCAAGTATTTTTGTGATGGGGACAGAATGGCTATGGTTTAAAGCTTGAGAGGTCAGTAGAGTGCCCTCCTTTATGAATGGGTATAGTATAGCATTATTTTTACATAGAGGGGACTGTAGATTCTTGGATAGACCGGTTGATGAGGATAGAGAAAGGGCAGGCTATTGAGCTAGAAGATAGATTTAAGAAGACTGGATGTAGATTATTACCCAAAGGGGAGGTGGGTTTTACTTTATTTAGTAGTGATTTAATGTATGCAGTGGGACAGATTTGAGTGAGAAGGTAGTTTTATGATCTGAGCAGGAGGGAGGGATAGTAAGATCAGGAGTGCAACTATTCTGTGTCAGTTTGCTACTGGAGTCTATGAAATAAGAGTTGAGGATAGAGGCAGTCTCCAGGGGAAAGCTGTTATGGCAGGATTTAGGTATACTTGGGCTAACTGAGTACAGGATTTGTTTCATGGTGTAGTAGAATTTGTTTTGGACCATTGTGATGGTTGGTTTAAGGATTAAGGTAGAATTTTTTTTGTCATTATTAACATGCTTTTATTGAGGTTTCAGAGTACTTTATAGGTTTGGAGATGGATGGAAGATTTGGTTTTAAGCTAGGTTTTCCATGTGTTATCCCTGCTGTGCATAATAGAATGAGTAGATTGAGAGAGCCAAGGAGCAAAGAGGGACTTCACTCAAATTTTCCTAAGGGGAGCAAGGGAAATGAGAATGTCTATGAAAATGTGGTTAAAATCAAGTACAGCATTCTCAACAAGAAGATTAAAAAGGAAGGACCAGTTTATATTGGATAGTCATTGTTAAAATCATCAGGGTTGAAGTTGGTGAGGCAATGGCATTCTTTATATTTGTGAAGCCTAATTTGCTGGGAGGAGTACCTTTGAATGCAGGTGAGAAGGTGGTCAATTATGGAATCAGGCAGTGTGTTAGGATTGTGGCACAAGTTTGGATTGGATACACGTATCCAGTCAAGTAGAGAGTTGGAGTTTAAAGTCTTGCTGTAGTGGGTTGGGGTAGAAATGAGTTGTGTGAAGCCATGGAGATTTAAACTAGAGTTGGGGGAATCAGTGGTCAAGGTTTGCCAATTGATGTTAACGTACCCCAGAATTACTGTTTCACAGGATATGTATTGAGTGATCCAATAGAGAATATGCTATAGCATTGGGATGTTATTACCTGGGGGTGATCATAAGTCTTTTGTGATTGTTATGTTTGCAGTTTACTAGTAAGAGGTTAGCAGGGTCAAAGTTGGGGAATGTAATGGACAAGGGGGATAAGCTTGGTTGGTCAGAATAAAGTATAGCTACAAACCCTACATTTTATGGGCCCTGTCTGAGTGGAAGATATTGTACCCAGAGGAAAGAATTTTATTGTCTGAGATGTGGAGTTTGAACCAAGAGTATAAGTATGCCATATATAAAATAGACAGGATAGGACCACCACAATGTAAAGCATAAAATGATGATTTATTTCATATAACAAAAGATAAGCACTTTTCACTTGCTAACAAAACACGCTTCTTCAGATCTTACAAAACAGTAAAAATGTGTCCCTATATATATATATATATATTTGAGTTCCATTGAAAACACCTAATGCAATCGTTCTATTATCAATTAATGATCCATCACATTCATTTGACTGCAGATTCAGCTAAAATGAAACTCTCTAAAGCTATACTAATTAACTTGTTCATCATAATAGTTCCTTGCTATAGCTATCCTATATAGGTATATTATATAAAATATATCTGTATAAGAGCATAATACACAATAAATCCATAAAGAAAAATATATATGAATATATAAATAAATAAATGAATGAATTATAAATGCTCCTATATATGCATCACTATCAACATATTATACCTTTTTATACCGGATGAAATGTATACAGCTATATTCCAATTCGAAACCATAACTGTATAATATATATACAAAACATACTTAAACATAATGTAGCAGCATAGTCAAAAATAAATATGTGCATATATATATTCAAATAAACAACCTTATAGAATCTGTCATTGTACATATGTCAAATTAATACATTCATAACTCTAACTAAAATACGTAACATGTATAGATATATCATATATAAAATGTATACAAATTTTTTCATGTTTAATAAGCAATTCATATTCATAAATCCAGATTCATTTATATGTGCGTGCCTCAAGTACAGGTTTAATACTTATAAAACTGTTCAGGCCAGGATTTAGATGTGCACGTAATTTAAATATCCAACAAAGCAACTAACTCTAAATAATTCATATTATTACCTCCTCTTCTATTGACCATTACTAGCTGTAATACTCTAATTTTAAAATAATGATTCCTCTCAGTAATTATATATTTGGCTAATGCATTTTGTTGATTTTGCCGTCTAATGTCATATGTGTGATTATAAATTCTATCTTTGAGTCTCCTTGATGTTATCCCTACATAAAAAGCAGGACATAAAGCACAGGCTGCAAGATATATAAGGTTACTATTGTCGCAAGTTGCATACAATTGTGGCATAAATTTATAATCCATCATGGGATGAATAAACGGCTGTATGTCTGTTATCATATCACACATATTGCAATGTTTACATGGAAATGTCCCACAATGCTGTTGTCTCTTATGTGACTCTTTACGATTATCAAAGATATGATCAATACATGAGTCTCTTAAGATTTTTACTGTTCCTATAGCTAAATCTAAGTGACTCACCTATAATATTAATTATAGTAGGATCAATCGTAAGTACATGTCAATTCTTATTGGTAATACTAGTGACTTTCTTGTTATCATTAGTATATCTAGTTACAAATGTCACTCTAGTATCTTTATAAATTCTATTATGGTAAGTAGCCATTTCTCTTGTTTCAGTCTCTATGTAACTGGACTTCTTAAAAACAGCCTCTTTTACTTTATCAATCATGGAAACATTATATTCTCTTTCTATAAATAGTTTCTCCATGACTTCAACCTGCTTATGTAAATCTGAGATTTCTCTGCATATTTTCGTCAGTCTGATAAACTGACTTTTAACAATGTTTGAGAACACAAATCTAGGATGCATACTTCTGAAATGTAACAAGGCATTCTTCCAACATGATTTCCGATATAGAGAGGTGGATAAATAACCCTGCATGTCTTTGGTGATGGTTATATCCAAGAAATCAACTTTCAAATAAGAATATTCCATAGTAAACTTCAAAAAATCAGTTGCTGATTCTAAGTATCTTACAAAGTCATTCAACATATTGATATCACCATCCCAAAACAACAGGATGTCATCAACAAAACGTCTGTATAGGAGTACATGTGGATAAAATGTGCTATTAAATAAAAATGCTTTCTCCCAGAAGTATACAACTAGGTTCGCATAAGTATTCGTACATGGGGTGCCCATTGCAACACCCCATTTCTGCAGATATAACTCATCTTTAAACATAAAGACATTGTTAGATAAAACAGTGTCTAACAATGTGCAGATCAGTAACTGTTCATCATTAGTAAACCTGTCTGTTGTATTCAGAATCTCTCTAATAGCTTCCATCCCATATTCATTAGGGATGGAGGTGAATAAGCTCTTTACATCCAAAGTCACTAATAAACAGGTTGCTGGTAATGGCTGTTTGAACATACATTCTAATTCTTTTATAAGCTGATAAGTATGTTTTAGGATAGAGGGTATGTCCCTTACTAGGGGTTCTAACGTGGTTTCTATATAAATAGACATAGTCTCTATTATCCACCCTCCTCCAGCTATGATAGGATGCATGGGAGGGGGAAAAACATCTTTATGAACTTTCGGTAAACCTTTTATATATGGAATTAGAGGAGACTCTATGAGAAAATAAGCATATAATTCCTGGTTAATCTGTCTACACATCAGTAAATCATATAAGTCGTCATATATCCTTTTCAATATACTTCTAAAGCATTTGTTGTTAATTCTAATGTATGTGTTCACATCCTGTAACATTTCAGTCATGGCCTCATTGTAATCACTTGTATTAAATAGCACTATCCCCCCACCTTTATCTGCTGGTTTAATGGATAAGTCTGCATTTTTACAAAGGAAGTGCAAGGATGCTTGTTCATCTTTACTTAAATTAAAATACGAACATTTTTGTGTTTGGCTAGAAAAATATGCATAAAAGTCCCTCTCATACATTTTTATAAAACATTCTATACATGCTGGCAGGTTGGGGGAAAAAGTGCTTCTACGTTTGAACCTGTTGGTCTGTCCTGTATTAGCCTGATTATCATCTTTGAACATCAATTTAAGCGCTATAGTCCGCCCAAACATTCTCAAATCAGTTAGTATTTCGCTAAGGTTACTACCTTGTGATGGAATAAAGGGCAAGCCTTTATTCAATAAAGATATGTCTGCAGGAGTCAGTTCGTGATCTGAAAAGTTGAAAATTAAATGATTCAGTTCCTGGTCTGGCGTCTTGTTTCGAAGTTCCCACCTGAAAACTTCCGTTTTCAGCGTCCTCGACTGCTGGACCTGGTTCTGGATGCTGCTCATATTTTCATAGGATTTGGTAAAAAACACTCTATACCATCATTAAATAGTTTAGGTCTGGCTCCTGTATCGTTTTCACTCTTCCGATCTGAAAATGCCTGTTGGTTGGGTGGGGGAGTGTCTACAACAGAAGGAGTGGCTGATTCAAAACCTCCATTTAATGACGTACCAGGCATAATTGCCTAATTCATGATATCATTGGAAGAAACATTTCCATTTAAAGTGACAGCATCAGTTACTGAAACCTGGCTATCTGTGGTAATATTGTTGGAAACAGTATATGCAGAGCGTGAAGCAGTATTGGCAGAGTTATTAGAATTATTAGAATTATTATTTTTAGGCCAAACAAAGACATGTCCAGAGGTGAAATTTTTATAGTCACGTTGCAGTTTGCGATATTTAGTTTGTTGTAATCTATCGCTATACATAGCCACATTCATATACATGTTATCTAATCTCGTTTCGAATGTCTCACCTTTAAAACGTGCCTGTAGATCTTTATTCAAAGCCTCTACTCTCTTGCTTAGTTCAGCTTCTATCGGAGAGAAATACTCAATAAGCAATTTCATATAATTATTACTCAGTTCAATGTTAAGTTGCTGCCATTTCTTTAAAAGTTCCGGATGACTGTCTCCATATGTAGGCATACAGAGTACTCTCATTCCCCGAGGAATGATATGAAAGTGTAAACTCACTTCCATATGTCTCCGTTGCCATATAAGTCTCTGCAATTTATATAAATCATTCTCAAGGTCTCTCATAAGATTATTAAATTCATTCATATTCTCTACAGTACCTGTAGTAAATGATAACAATGGATGTTGTAGCTCCAAATTTAGAAGTGGATTATTTTGTTGTTCAAAAATGTTGATCTGAAGTAGGAGAGATTTTGTTGTCTGCAACTCAGGGGTTATGGATCCGAGAATGGACATGGTTTTGGCATGGTTTTCCAGCTATGGATCCGCTCCTCTCTCCCCTAATGCCCTGCTCTCCCCCTATGACCCCAGATCCCCAGATCTAGTTTAGTTGCCAGTGGCCAGTGACCTTTCTACAGCTCTGAGCCTACAGCTAAGTGGGATTTTATTATTTTTTATATTTTTTGACAGTTTGTGTGAAGTCCATCCACCAGGAAAGTTTACCGCAGCAAGTGGAAAGCAGTTCTCCTTGGCGAGCGGCGGCAAGGTCTAAACCTTCACACAGTTCCCTCTCTGTGCTTGACTTTAAACCACTCTTTTTATGATGGTGCCAGCAGGTTCCACACGGTCAAACATGCAATTCAATTTTTCATTATATCATACACCAGTCCCACTCCAGTCCTCCTGATGTGTATTGTTGTGTAATTTCCCAAAAGGTACTTTCTTTTCAGGCCCCTGTTTCCATCTCTGGTATAAGTCCATTTTGTTAGGATTGTAGTCTAGTTGTATAGATGGTATATCCATCATGTGGCTACTGCGATAACTAAAAAATAAAACCAAATATTCCAGAAGATAGTATCGCTGTAGCCCAGAGGTCCAAATCAAGAAATTGAGATACAATATATAAAACAGACAGGATAGGACCACCATGATGTAAAGCATAAAATGAGGATTTATTTCATATAACAAAAGATAAGCACTTTCGTGTGCTAACAAAACACGCTTCTTCAGAATAATTTAATTGTCTGAGATGTGGAGTTTGAGCCAAGTTTTGGTGAGTATAAGTATGTCAAGTGAATACTGGGCGATCCACGAGTGAAATTCACTGACTTTGTTGGGAATGCCATGAATATTCTATGAGTATTTATTGAGGGACTTGGTAGAAAACGTGGGGTGTGGGAGGGATGGGTGTGAGGAAGGTGTAAGAAAGGGAGAAGAGAGAGGGGACAGGGCTGGGGTGAATATCTCCAGGTAAGAATAAGCATTTTGTGATGTTTATAAGTGTAGGAATTGTAATGCTGAAGGTGTAATATTTTTCCTTGGTTTTTGAGAAGGTGTGAGAGGTGGAGGACTAACTTGAATGTGTGAATGTATGGGTTAGATGGGTTGAATAGATAGAGTATTACAGAGATGGTATGGGGTTTTTCCAAATTATTTATTTATTTAACATTTGTTTACTGGGAAAGTCCAACTTGGAACAAAGCCAATTTTCAGCTGAGGCCCTGGAAGAAACCATCCAGACGCATGGCTTTTGTAAGTGAGTAAGTTAGTGTTGAGGGTAGGTTTATGGGATATATTTCAGTCTGATAGGAGGACAGGTGATAGAGTAGAAGAAGAGGAGTGGGGAGACAGATGAGGAACATTGTTAGGGTTAGGGAGAGAATGATAAGGAATGATCACCTCTTAGTTTGGTTTTATGTTCCATTGTTTTGTGGTGATCATCTGTAGCAGAGATGTCTCATTTTCCAGAATATACATAACTTTTTCATACCTTACTGATGATACACATTTTGTCTGTGCTGATTTCTAGTCCTGTGTACTGGGTAAGTATGCTTGGGTTAGGGAGCTTTTCTGTAATTTTGTTATGCTTTTTCTTATTTTTTGGCAGGGTCCTTAAGTTGCATATAATAAGAACACAGTTTCCTTACTAGATCATTATTCTTGTACTTTTGTCTAGTACACATTGTTTCTGTAACCTTTTTATCCTTTTGCTGCCAACCATCAAGCCACTGTCTTGGTTTCCCATGTGAATGGCAACCATTACAGAGGCAGCCATGAGAGGCATGTATTTTGCAAGCCTTAACCCCATCACCTGATTGTGATGTGCTTGCCTGTATCACATCTGAAACTGCTTATGCACCTCTATCCTATACATGTGCACTCATTTACATACATGGACTAGGACTACCGTCACCAGCTTGGGTAGCCACAGTGCATGCCCATCCTATAACTGGCATCCTCCATTCCATGGTATGGCTCTTCAGCCTTTATACTGGAATGGCAGACAGCTGGCAATAGACCATCACGCCCTTGTTCCTGTATAGGTAAGAAATAGCTGCTGATTTCACATCCTGTACTGTACACTGTTTTATGCATCTGAGCTGCTATTTAAAATAAGGTGATATGGGATGCAGTCAGGGCTTATCTCTCTGTGTCACAGAGTAGTCAGGCACAGCATTTTTTTTTTGCAGACACTGCTGCCATAAAAAGTTAGACTGATTCATTTCACATTTTCTTTTATGTCTTCCCTGTCTCTCCTTAATGGTGCATTGACTGGTTTCCATTTAACTCTCCATCTATTTTCTGCTCAAAACCACTTGCTATTATGGTGAACCCATTTTGGAATACATGAAATTCTATTTTATGTTCTTACAGAACTGCTATAGCCATATCAGTATGCAGCACACAGTACTCAGAATACTCCACTAATTAGATATAAACAAACTAAACGTGTCTTCCTGTGCACCCCAAGATATGCCTACTTATTTATATACTGGCTTCTGACAATCATTTTCCACCATAAATTAATATCCAGTGTTGCTTTGCATGATCAGGTGAAAGTATATCATCTGTTATGGAGTAGCACTTCACCTTTTTCTTTGCAAGGTGCAGTACCTTGCATAAAATGAAAATAATGTATATTATTATACTATTCTAGCTGCTTTTTTCAGTGATTGCCTTGTCCTCCCCTCGATACCTTGCATATCTATGTGTTGTAGATCTTAATATCTTCTACAAAGAAATGTATTTTTTCCTCTATTCTTCTTGCAATGTCATTTACATGCATATCAATGTGGTTTCATCCCTTTACTGAGGTCTACAAGATTATCTAAGTAAGTATTCTTTCTTAATAATGTACACTTTCAAGCACTAACCAATTTGATCTGATATGCTAGCCTTTTACTCACGTGACTGATGAGCCTACTTTACAACTGGCCTCTGTCCAAAGATCCACCATGTATGTGGTTTGGCTTTGAATCGGCAGCCCCTCAGAATAAAATAGAATAACCCACTATTAATTTAAGTCCATCACTAAACCTAAGATGTTAGTAATGCAAGTGAAAATTAGTTCATCATTAATGTGTCTGTCTCCAGTCTAGTTCTAAATAAAAATAATTGAATCATACAAATGTGAATATTATTAAACAACAGCTGAACAACTCATGACTTGCCAGCATCACATCATTTGTTCCATGCAAAATTTCTACACAATGCTGTCAGTATGGCTCCTATATTAAAGGAAAACAAAGCTTCTTTGTCAAACTATACTGGTACTGAAAATACTTGTCATCATTTTACTGGGTACAAATGTTGCATTTACTTACTGCAAACCAAACTACATGTACTAATGATTTGCTCTCAGACTGCATTATTTTGTGCTTTTATCTTTGTGGTTGTGTAGTGCTTACTACAAATGCAGTAAATCTGGACATCTGTCAGCACTTAACAATGACTGAGCCTCAATACAATCCAAGAGTCAAAGTCACATTTAAAGCACCAAAATGGCATTATGTGCTACATTAACACTACAAGAAGCTAGAATGTATCATCTGAATTCAGCAGTTTTGTTCATTAGTGCTTATGGTATAGTAATATATAGTTTTGGTACCAAATACTCTTTTGCTGCTCAAGGTAATAACATATGCTGGTTGTGATGAACCACCACTGCCAACCAGTAATCAAGGAGCATCAATCCTCACCAGTGGCAACAGTGGGGGGATGCTCACTGGGAGAATAACAGGTATACATACAGTATTTCCAGACGCAGCTCTCTGCATCAAGTGCAATTTCCCTTAGGAGCACATAGAGACCACAGTCTGTCTGGAACTGGTTTCTCACTCTTCCTCCAGATCCCCAGTAAGGCTCCCCACTGTCATTGCTATAGAGCTGAGATCTCAGCTGAATGACCAAGCCAAGACCCCCAGCACCATCTCTGTCCAACCAGTGCTTCATGTCCCTGCCCAAGTAGCTGACACACAAACTCTTTGAGGTTTGATTTATGCACCTACATACACCTGGGAAAGACTGCCACAGATTTACTAGCTATGCCCCCTTCTGCCCAGACTATAAGGTAGTTTTCACTGCCACCAGTCACTCCTGTCAGCTACCTTAAGGTCCTTAAAAAGGGTATCCAATCTCGCTATGTAATATTAACATTAACACAAATAGTAGTTTGACCAAGAGCAAAGCTATTAGGAGTGGCCCACACAGTGTCACCAAATAAGTATGCAAGTACTCTCAGAACTTAAATATCTCTACACAGATCAGCCACAATGAAAGGTTTAAATATATTTAATAATAAATAGTAAAAAAAAAAAACAAGACAATACTAAATAGATATTCACAGTGACAACAGAGTTCAAAACCACAGGACGTATTTAAAATAACATTGCAGTACAGGCTCACACAAATAAAAAAAAAACATCTAAGCTAAGCTTCACTATATTCATGACTGAATCTAAGAGAATTATACTATTCCCTAATAACTTACTTCTAGAGCAAGGCAGATGTACTAAATGGTTCTTGCTTTTGTTGCCAGGTCGAAGACAGAATGCAGAATACTCTTGTCTCAAAATAATATCTAAAATATTACTGCTGGGATAGCTTGCAGAATGACAACAGTTCTTGTCATTTGACTTCTGGTTCCCAGGCCAAACTCCCCACTGCTAGAAGCTGGCAGTATTTAGCATCTACCTGTAAAAATATCCAGACAAGGGCTTTTGCTAAGATCTTTGGCAGATGCTGTAAGTCATAAAAGAATTACATTCCTTCATGCTTCAAAAGTAGCAAATAGTTCACTTCAAACACAGTACAGAAAGCTTCCTAGTACAGATTCTATGTCTCTATCTGCATTGAAACCTGTCAGCTAGCCTATAAAGTAATTTAATTTCAGATATTTTTCTAAAGTTTACTGGACTGAGGTTAACCCTCAGTATTCCACTTTCCACTGTTAAAATATATACATTTAAACAGTTACAATAGTGCATGGAAATGTCTATTCTCTTGCAGTACGGCACACTGTGGATACATCCTAAACACATCACTTTACAAATACCTTTTCAAAACAAACATCTGTATAGAGTAGATTGATATACATGTGACATACAGTTCTAATATATTTGTAACACAAGCATCTTGTATAGATTAGCTTGATAGCCACAAATGGCATATATTTATTTACAAACTTCTAGCTAGCTGAGCTGGCCGTACCTCTTTTTGTCACACTGGTTACCAAGTTTTTTGTTTTGATAGCCCATGCTTTTATTACATCCTTGTGTCTTGCCCTGTGTTTTCCTCTACAAACTCTGCTGTTTGAATATTTAGAATGTTGTACAATGTTATGAATGAGTTAACGTTCTGTTTTACCCATTCATTCTCATATGATGCATTAGTTCAGGTCTTTAGCAAAAATGAGACGATCTGTTTTATTAGAAACCAAGGAAAAGACAATTGTGTTAAATTTTTTGCAGCACGCATGTTGATTAGGTGTTTGCCGGTGAATGGACACAAAGAATGTTATACAAGATAAGCATGTTTTATTATGGTTTATGGTTGAAATGCCCTGATAGGCAGCCAGTTTTCTGTTCTAATTTCTGAAAAAAGCTATATGACAAGAATCTTTAAGTCCTATTAATTTTTTTGTTCTTTATCAGCCATACAGCACATGCACCATTCTTTCTCTAGGTGGGGCGATTAAATCAGTGATTTGTTTTATGTCTTTTCCCTTGCAATAAAAATGTTGTCAAGAAAATATATAGAACCTCTATTTTTACTCATCAGCCAAAAATGTACCATCATATTCTTGAAATCTTTAATAATAAAATTCCACTAACAGACTTTGCTGACCATTTAAATTTATATTTTGCACTCCCTAAGACTGATTTGAGCAAAATCCCAGACTCAGTTAACAGCTTCTCAAAAGTTTCAAAGTATGAAATTAATCCCACAAAATCCCTGATTAGGAAATGAAATTAAAATGCTCCCTAAAGATATCCTTTGAACATAACCCAAAACTATTCATGAAGAATAACTTACTAAATATAGTGTATGGGCAGACATTGAACAGGATATCCAGAGAGAGGGAAAATTGAAAATATCCTTTCTTTCGAAAGCAGCAATTAAAACAATTTCAACTCAATGCAACAAACTTAACAGTTCAGAAAAACTTCTTTAAGAAACTAAATGTAGCCATAGCTAAGTTCATCTGGTATTTTAAGTCTGTCAGAATCAACTATCAGATGTTAATGTATCCTAAGGAAAAGGGAGAAGGCACTACCTGACTTTAACTTATATTATAACATAATATGTTCAAACAGGGTCATGCAAGTTGCTGAATATAATCCCAAAGGTAAAGAATGGTACCCACTATGGATTACATTGTGGTATGACTATATTAAAAACAGTGAAATCAATCCCAAAACTCTTGCATTTATAAACCAGAAAAATCTAAGTGATAGTACATTTCATAGCTTGTTAAAACATAGAATAATTAGATTTCAAAAAATTATGGAAGCACTAAACTTAACAAATATTTACATCCTGTTACAACCAATGCATCTGAATCCAAACCTCAGATTAAATAACGAGATGATAAACTTGGACAACTATCCGCTCATTACGAAATGCAATGTCTGGGATATTTACAGACATAGGAAAAAATCTTTAGAGGACACAAGGAATATCCTTAACCTTCCAAAAGGATATATTATAATGCTAAGGCAAATTACAGAGCTGTGTACTTCAGTAATAGGAGATTTTGAAGTAAATGATAAAGACATAAATATGTGCAACACATTATAGAACTTACTAACTTTAAGGAAAAATGCTATCTAGTACATATAGGCTAACAGTATCCCTTAGATATCAAACATCTATTTTGTATTCAAAATACTGGGTTGAAAAGCTCAAAGAAATTACTGAAAAGCAAAAATCTAAATCCATTCAATCAACATTAAAATTAATCTTTTTTTAAGAAACTCCTGTATACTCAACTAATGATAACTAACAATGCTTACTTTACGCCAGAAATAGTCAACAATTTCAATTCAGAAGTTTCACCAAACTGTCCAATCAATTACAAATAGCAGACCTATTCCATATCTTCTGGAGCAGTAAATGTACTTATAAATTATGGTACTCACCAAGAATCAAACTAGAAACTCTGGGATATCAAAAAAAACAAATTATCTTGGGAATTTGCAGCTTTGCATATCACCTCTAAAAAATTA
This sequence comes from Protopterus annectens, assembly GCF_019279795.1. Taxonomy (NCBI): domain Eukaryota; kingdom Metazoa; phylum Chordata; order Ceratodontiformes; family Protopteridae; genus Protopterus; species Protopterus annectens. The sequence continues at coordinate 1,312,452,098 of NC_056733.1, forward strand.
CCCATATTTAATCTGCATATTCTAATCACCCTCTTCTCTTTAGTAAAAGTGTATGTTACTCAGAACTGTTAAGCTCAAACAAATTGTCATGGGAGGGCTTCAGAAGTATGACAATAAAGTATATATCAGCACATAAACTGATAACGAATAACCAAAGGAAGCATTCCTGTTTTCTAAAATACTGGAGTCTTCTCCTGGATCATATTTTAAAAGAACAGAGAGACGAGAAAAGACAAATTAGTGTGACTCTAAATTGAAAATGGCATAAGACATATTCTTTCATGATTATGTGTCTAATCTAAACCTCATATGTAGCAGTTATAAAAAGTGTGTGAACTGTGACACAAATATTAATCAGAAGTTGACATTTATGTAGCACTTGTATATATTGTATATAGAGTATTATCTATGTTGCATATTTTGTTGTAACATTGAAAATTCCCTTGCAATAAGACGTACCTAAATATGACTGTAACTCTTGTACAATGTAACTGAATTGTGGCTATAAAATTACTGGAATTGAAATATGCAAACAAAACAACAGAAGAAGAAAAATACAAATATTTGAAAAAAAGTATTTATTTATTTATTTGTTGCATTTGTCTACCAAAGTCCACTGGGCTTAAAAGAGCCCATTTTCAGTGGAAGCCCAGGGAGAAAACCTCTGACAAGAACATAGATACAGAATATATTATAGCAATAACCCACGCCTGGGTGTGGGTAATGCTGGATTTACCCACAGTTGGTGTGGTTTGGTCCCGAGGGCGAAAAGCCAACCGTGGGTAAATACAGCATTACCCACACCCAGAAGTGGGTTATTGCTATTATACCATGACATTATTTAAGAAAAGAAACTATTACTAATAAACCCATTTAACATAGCGAGACAGTGTTTTAGAGTTATACTAATGGAAAAAGTCCGATCTTTTCCATTAGTATAACTCGATTTACAATGTGCACGCTGGCCAGTCAGCGTGCACGGTTTGGGGGGGTCATGGTATAATAAACATTAATTGGTACAGAAATAGATACAGTGCTTCAGAGAGTGATTACAGTAATATATACAGAATATATACATAAAAGCAGGAATTTTGTTGGCTGCCAGATGAATTCAATCAGAGAAGTATAAACAGAGATATATTAATCAGCATTATTGTACCAGTATCAACAAGTGATGAAAAATAATAATTGTGGAGAAAATATCTTCAGTTAGCAGTAGCAAAAAGCACAGGAATTAAGTCATCATATAAGGAGAAGGACAAGGTTAGGTTATAGAGCAGGTACATAGCCAGGAGGAGTTGAGATGATTTTTTTATTATTTGTTTGAATGTCATGGTGCTGCCTGTGCTTCTTATAGAAGGTGGAAGTTAGTTCCATAGTTTGGTGATGGCGAAGGAATAGAGGAGTTGACCTGTAGGTAAGGTGAACTTTTCTACTTTTAGAAGTAGATGATTTTCAGAACTTCGCTGCCTGTTGAGCTGGTATTTGGCAAGTAGTGTTGAGAGAGTAGGACAGTCTCTGGGTCTGTAGATTATTTTGTGTGCTGTTGTTAGTTGGGTGAATGAGATATGGTGGGGGAGTTCCAGTCAGCCTAACTGTTTCAGTGAGTTACAGTGAAAGGATAAGAATTTGGCCTTGGTGGCAAATTTGGCTATTCTGTTGTAACACATTTCTAGTTTGGATTTTGCAGAAGTTTGGATATTAGTGAGGAGACGAGCACCATAAAGGAGAGAGGGCAATAAAAAGGTGGTTGCAAGGGTTTGTCTAGTAGAGAGGCTAAGAAAGCATTGGTGCCTGTAGAGCACACCAAGCTTTTGGTATGTTTTTTTTGATGTTATTGTTTATGTGTAGGTCAAAGTTAAGGTTTTCATCTATAATAATGCCTAGTAGTTTAGTGTGTGGGACAACTTCTATAGTGTTATTGTCTTAGGCTTGTAGAGTGAAGAGTTTTTTTTTTTTTATCTAGGGGAGTGGTTTCCTTATTGGTAAAAAGTACTACTTTAGTTTTTTTTTTTGGATTTAAGGCAAGATGATTGTTAAGCATCCAAGATTCAGTTGAGGTGAGGGCATTCTGGGTGGTTTGCTGGAATTCAGAGCTGGAATTTCCAGTGCATTTTACTGTAGAGTTGTCAGCATACTGGATTACTGAGCACTGTGGGAGAGTGGAATGAAAGTTGTTAATAAACATGCTAAATAAAATAGGACCAAGTATGGAACCTTGTGGCACCCCTGTGGAAGTATTGAGGAAGGGAGAGTAAGACTGTTGCTATTTGGTGGATTGTTGCCTATTGGAGAGAGAGATATTGAACCATTGTAGGGTAGGCAGGGAAATGTGGAGGGTGGATAGTATAGAGAGGAGGATGGTGTGGGGAATGGTATTGAAAGCTTTGTAGAGGTGTAGGAAAAGAGAAGCAATTATTTTGCCAGAATCCTGTGCCCAGTTAACTGTATCAAGGAAGGAGAGGAGGGTAGCAGTGGTGCTGTGTCCTGGTCTGAAACCATGCTGAGTGGGAGATAGAATTTGGTTTTCAAGCAGGTGGTTGAGGAGCTGGGCATGGATGCATTTTTCCAGTAATTTAGAGAGATGTGATAAAATTGCTATGGGCTGAAAGTTTGTGGTGTCTGTGTTGGTGCTGTCTTTGTGTAAGGGGAGAATGAATGCTTTTTTCCAGATGTCTGGGACTAGATGTTCTTTAATTAATCTGTTAGTGAGTATGTGGATGGGATAAGCTATAGAGTTTGCATCTAGCTGCAGGAAGTGTAGGGGTAGAGTGTTTTACCTTATGTAAATGTTTTTTTTACTGTGGCAGTAGTTATGGAGGAGAGTTTTAGGTTGGAGTTGAGGGTAAGGTTGTTTTCTGGTATGATCTGGTCATCAGCTGTCTTGCCGATGGTGGTGGTGCTAACTGTAGGAAAGGTGGTGGTTAGGTTAGCTAGATTTTATCTCTTGTGGACATGACTTCTTTGGTGGATTTTGAGAGCCAGCTTGCATGGTTGTTATATTTGTTTTTGGCAGGTGGGTGCTTGCCTATTTAAGATGTCTAGGAACATTAAGTTAAAGAATTCAACAGCTCATTGTAGTAGGGATATATGAGGGGTTCCCAATTTACTTTAGCTAAGGTTTCATTAAATATGGATGGTTGGAACTTAGTCAAATTTCTGGTTGATTTGTATTGGTGTTATCCTGGGGATGGGATAGATTTGCTTAGGATATAGGCTTGGGTGGTGGTTGCTACTGGAATTGGGTAGTATGCCTGCAGTGGTGATATTGTTAGGGTTGGACACTAATATCCAGTCTATTGTGGAGCCCCAATTGTTATTTTTCTGGAGTCTGGTAATGTCTTGAATTAGTTGGGAGAAGTTGTAAAGGTTTAACTCCACTTTCCTTAGTATTTTAAATTCTGTGGCACCCCTTAGAACAGTCCACATAAAGTCTAACATAGTCCCATGGCTGACTGTAAACACACGTGCACTACTAAAAAAATAAAGACAGAGCATGGAAAATTTGGACTAAAACTAAACATCAACCAGACCTCCAGAAATATAAAGAACTTAGAAATCTTGCCAAAAATCACATAAATAAAGATAAGAAAAGCTTCTATAATAATCCATCTTCTACGTTTAAATCCAACCCTAAAAAGTTCTGGCACTCTGTAAATCAAATACTATACCCAGGTACGGCAAGCCTCCCCTAACTCTCATCCTGACAAAACACATGAGGAAACTGCCTCCATATTTAACAACTACTTTATAGACTCAATATCCAAATTACTAAATCAAGACACAAACCATCCCACCAACAATAATAGACCTAATAGCTCAAATTCTTCCATCAGTAGTAACCCCACCACTACATTCTCCCTCAAATCTGTCTCCACTAACTATATTAAAACTCTACTATCTAAATTAAAACCATGCTCCACATCCAGAGACAATATTTCCTCCGCATTCCTTCAGGTTGCTGCTGATGTTCTTGCTTTCCCAGTTTCTATTCTAATAAACTGCTCTATTACGGAATCCACAGTCCCTTCCATCTGGAAGCAATTTTACTCCCTTCCAATACACAAAGGAGGAAACTCTACAGATATAACTAGTTTTAGACCCATACCCATACTCTCACCACTCTCCAAAATTCTGGAAAAATGTATACACAATCAAGTCTTACACTATCTTCTGCAAGAAAATCTACTCACACCTACCCAACATGGCTTTCATCCCATGCACAGCACTACTACAGCTCTCCTGTCTTTCCTAAACTCTGTATCACTAGCTAGAGACAGTTAACAAACTTATTTCCTGTCTCTTCATTGACCTCTCTAAAGCCTTTGATGCAGTCTCTCATAAACTTCTTCTCTAAACTAGCAAACTTACACTTCTCTCCATCCACCATATCTTCAAAAAATGCCTGGAACACACCAATAAGTGCCAATGACTGCCAGAAATAATCCACAGTTTATTGTCATAAAACACGAACACGAACGCGAACTGGAACAACAAGCAGACTAGCAAACAGACGAAAATGTAGCATACAGAGTTGGAGTTAAGCGCTTTCAACCATTACTGGTCTTCATCAGAACTACTACTTTCAAGTTTATCTGCTACTTAAATAAACTTTATGGCGCCAAAACTGCTCATTCCATTTTAAAGTCATACTAACACATTATAAAACAAGTAAATAAATAAATAACAAACTAAATGACTACATAAGTGTCTCCTAACCATAATATTCTCAGTTCATGAAGCAACTACACATAAAAAGTTGCTCATCAATAAAATACAATACCATAATTAAATACAAACATATGTGTGCGTACGCGTAATATGTAAAGAATATAATGTACAAACATCAACAAACCTATTAATATTTAAAAATGTATTATATATATATATATATATATATATATATATATATATATATATATATATATAAGGAATTTTTTATATAAGTATATATTTATGATAGTAAAATGTGTATATTTATGTGCAGATAAATTTGTTTATATATTTATTACAAATTATTTATTTAAAATTTTTTAGAAATTTTTATTAAAAGTTGTTTAGATGAATTATCTAACCAAATACTTTATAATATACAATAATTAAATAGATAGATAAATAACTAGATATTTAAGTAGTAATAATAGTAACTATAATAGCAACAAGGACAACAAGGATGGAAATGTACTTATATTGTTGAATGAAAATACTACTTAAATATCTAGTTATTTATCTATCTATTTAATTATTGTATATTATAAAGTATTTGGTTAGATAATTCATCTAAACAACTTTTAATAAAAATTTCTAAAAAATTTTAAATAAATAATTTGTAATAAATATATAAACAAATTTATCTGCACATAAATATACACATTTTACTATCATAAATATATACTTATGTAAAAAATTCCTTATATATATATATAATAAATTTTTAAATATTAATAGGTTTGTTGATGTTTGTACATTATATTGTTTACATATTACGCATACGCACATGTACGTTTGTATTTAATTATGGTATTGTATTTTATTGATGAGCAACTTTTTATGTGTAGTTGCTTCATGAACTGAGAATATTATGGGTAGGAGACACTTATGTAGTCATTTAGTTTGTTATTTATTTATTTACTTGTTTTATAATGTGTTAGTATGACTTTAAAATGGAATGGGCAGTTTTGGCGCCATAAAGTTTATTTAAGTAGCAGATAAACTTGAAAGTAGTAGTTCTGATGAAGACCAGTAATGGTTGAAAGCGCTTAACTCCAACTCTGTATGCTACATTTTCATCTGTTTGCTAGTCTGCTTGTTGTTCCAGTTCGTGTTCGTGTTCGTGTTTTATGACAATAAACTGTGGATTATTTCTGGCAGTCGTTGGCACTTATTGGTGTGTTCCAGGCATTTTTTGGAGGTATTGTGAAGTGGTTTTTTTCTGATCCACCATATCTTGGTTTAACAGCTATCTCTCTGATAGACTCCAATCAGTCAAATGGCTCTCAGCTTTCTCCCCTCTTCTTCCTGTTAAAACGGGTGTTCCACAAAGCTCCATCCTTGGGCCTCTTCTTTTTAACATCTTTACCAACCTTCTCTACTCTTCCTGTCCTGGATCCTCACTGATACAATATGCAGATAATTCTACACTTATCACAAACCCTGTTTCTGTCCAACTCTCATCGCTAATCTCTTATTACCTACCCACTAGATTACTTCGCAGTTCTGAACAAGGCCTACCAAAAATCTACAAACCAAGGATCAAAATGGGTCACCTAGTCTATAGCTTTAACCCTTCCAAGGCCTGGAATAACCTACCACTAGATATAAGATCCCTTGAACATCCCAATCAATTCAAAACTGCCACAAAAAAATACCTTCATGAAAAATGGACTTGCCAATGTGATTATCCCACGTAAACACTCCCCTATAACTTTTTACTTCTCTTCTTTCTTCCTTCCCTTCAATAAACAAACTTACTGCTTTATCTTCTCCTCTTGGTACATCACTGTACAAACATAACTAGTAAAATATTTCAGTTATATAACTATTGCATTATTATGTATATAATATGTAATTATAAATGTATCCCTCTGATGAATGTATTTCTATGTATTTCACTTGCCACAGTTTAATGTATGACACTGTAATGCAATAATGTGTGGTACTGATGAATGTAATGTGTGACACTGTAATGCAGTAATCTGTGGTACTGATGAATGTATTTTTATATGTATTTAATATGTAAAATTTCTATTTTCTGTTGGAGCTTTTCTCCTCAGGCCTCCGCTGAAAATGGGCATTTATAGCCCAGTCGGACAAACCTGGCCAACAAATATAAAATGAATAAACAGATAAATTTATGTTTTTCGATGGGTTCTTTTGGGCAATGTCTAGCCAATCAATGTTTACATCACCTAGGATGATGGTTTCATTATCTATGTTTTGGGATGTCCAGGAAAGTATGCTCTCTAATATTGGTATGTTGTTTCCTGGAGGAATACTGATGTCTTTCGGCTTTTCCAGTTAGGGGTTGCCACAGCAGAATTCCGGTCTGCTAATGATTGGCAGTGGATTTTTACAGTGCTGAGTTGCCAGCCCGATGCCCAACCTTCAAAGAAGGCACACCCATTCACGCACGCATCTACCTGCACGTCTTTAAATGTCACTCAACAAAAGGAGCTCCAGCTGAGAATCGAATGGGAGAACGTCTTGCTGTGAGGCAACAATGCTAACTGCTGCACCACCGCGCCACTTGTTTCCTGGAGGAATATACAGAGCAATTATGCAAATTATTTTATGATTGTTAAGTTTTAATATAGAGATTAATACTTTGGCTGGGGAGAAGTTAGGTGTTGGTTTTGAGTAGGGAATTAAAGTATATTTGCTAGGAAAGAGTATTGCTACTACCCCTCCTCTCATGTGGGGCCGATCTGCATATGTGCTGCCTAGAAAATATATTTACATACATGCTGCCTAGAAAAATATATATTTACAATGTATGCTGCTTAGAAAAATGTGCATTTAAACATTCAGACATATATAAGTTGTGTGGTCAGATATATAAAGAAATGTGTGCTTTAGACAGGAATAAATGTGCTCAAATCTATATAGTATGAAATGTAATGCATTTAATTCTGTTTTACTAGAATAATAGTAGAAATAAACTTGCATATTATTGCTTGAAGCACAAGCTGCAGTGTAATCAGAAATTTGGCCTTGGCAGCGTTCAAGCGCAGCCTGGCTCATGTCTTTCAAGTAAAGATTATTTTGCAAAGTTAGAAAATAATAAATCTGCCTGCATGCATATCTTCTTCCTGCTTCCACCAGAAGAATAGCCTTGTGCGCACTATCAGAGATAGTGTCCAGCTGGCGAGCAAGGAACAAAGGAAGGCATTTTAAGAAGAGACATTCACCCATTGTAATCGAACTAATCTAAGAGCCTTGAATTGGCTACATCCTCAGAAGGACATTGTGACCGACCAGGTGCTTTGCAAGGCTGTAATATTCTCATGGGAAAAAGATTTTTGAAAAGCACTATCTCAGCACTTTTTCATAAGTTACTATGATGTAAAGACCCTGTCACTGACCACGTCAGTGAGGTGGGCAAAAGCTGATTGTAAATGATATAAAATGGCAAACACTGCACAAATAAAGCAGTCAAAATTCTGTACAACTTTGTGTATGTTTTTTTGCCTCCTAATGTACATTAGATACTTGAGTCCTCCTGCATTATTGTTTGTTATTGATTGACATTGTTCTTGAATGATTTTTACAGTCTGATTCTAACAAATTTATTTAACATTTTGGTCCTAATCGTGCCGGAATTCCCTTGGTAAGCTGCAGGTCACAGAGTGCATGAGTGCTAATAAATCTGCGCAGGAGAAGCTGCCGAAAAAAATGGTTCTTCTTAAAGTGAAAAGACCTCCGACTGAATTGTTGTGTGTAAAGAGGCTGTCCACTTTCTGATCTGTGGCTGAAAAGCGGAAGACTGGGCCCCAAGGAAAAAAACAGTCAAGGCAGGAGGCTCAGGTAAGAAGAATTTCCCTCTTTGTCTTTGTTTTAGATCAGGGACCAGGTTACACTGTGCTATTGCTAAGGTTTGTGATAGCAGGGAGAGAGAGAGTCAAGTATTGTATCTTGAGTCATAGATCAGGGAATAACAAAGCAAAGTAAACAGTCATTCTAGACACTACTGTGGATATGGGGAAATAAGATACCACGTGGTACAAGAGAAGGGTTACGTAACAGTCTTTTTAAGACATGAAAAATCAGTGCACTAAGAGATCACGAGATCCGCCCCTAACGGATAATGTGAAGCATATGCAATTACAGTAAGCAGATAATGTGAGATATTTTGCAAAATGTGTTAACAACTATAAATTTGATAGTAAACTAGATAAACTTTCACTAGTTAAACTCCTTAAACAAGCTTTAATCTGATGCAGGGCGTCAGGCAAAAGAAAAACAGCACCAACTAGGCATACCTCAAGCACATAGGTGGATTGAGGAAGCAAATTGTAAAAAAAAACAAAAGCTTAAATTCTGAAACATTTTTAGACAACAGAGTAAAAGGTCTGACAGACAGAATCTCTGAAAATTGAAAACTTAGAGCAGACTGGACTTGCATTAATTAATGCATACAACAGGAAAATGAGACAGTAGATGGATATTATGCTAGATTATTAAAATGCTTAAAACAACAATTAAAAAAATATATTTTTAAAAGGTTGCATTGCCTCTGTTAGTAGTTTTATTACAAGGCATATGATAAATCACTGAACAAGCAGGCTGCAAGCCTTACTTGAGTATGCTAGACGTACTGAAAGACACCTTAATAGTAAAAAGAAAAAAAAGGCACAAGTCTTCACTGCTGAAGACGGAGCTGAAGTATTTGTATTACAGTCAGGTAAAAAGGGCATCTAGCTAGGGACTATAAACAAAATAAGAAAGCAATGACAGAAGATAAAGGAAATGTGGACTGGCTATATGATAGTGATAATAACCAAAAATCATCAGGAAAGGTTAATAAACAAAAAGAAAATGTGAATGTAGTAGAGGGAATAGAGGAAGTACAAACAGATGTAGAGGATAAAATGAAAATAAAATTTTAGATTTAGTATTGTTGAGCCTGGAGCTCTACCTAGCAAATACAAAACCAGAAGTAACACTTCTGGTGGAGGGAAGAAAGGTCAAATTCCTGTGTGACTCAGGAGCCGTCACGGACTTTGATACACCCTCCAAGTTACCAAAACATTCTGAATCACCTGATTATATATTAGTAAAAGCAGCAAATGGACAGCTATACAGGGAACCACTTTCCCATAATATAGCAATAACTGACCCTGTTTCAGGTATGACTCAGAAAAGTAAAATTGTAGTTTCTGCAAAAATATCCAGTAAACTTACTGGGAAGAGACCTTGTGCAGATATTTGGCATAGCAGTAGTTCCTACCATGCAGGGTATGGAAGCACAAAAACAAATGGATGCTCTTGTGGTGTGATCAGAGGGTAAAGCCTATTATTGGTACAGCCAGGACCTAGTTATGATTGGTCCAGGGGCAGTAACCAAAGAACTGATAAACGTAGCCATCAGTAAGGTGCCCTCCCTTGACACTGATCAGCAGCACTTGTTACATTGTACTCCATACTACTGTAGCACACCAGGACCTAATAAGGAATATAAGTAAGAATCCTGCTGACAAATTAATATTACAAACTTTATGCTGAAATACTGAGAGAAACAGTGTAGTAAGCTGTTCATTACCTCAGGAGTTCATGAGATTATATAAGTCCAATAGACTGCCACATGTCAGCTTGACAAAAAACAAAAGTGTTAAATGGGCAGACTTAAAAAAAAGGTAACAAAATGGGAAAACAGACTGATTTAAAAATGTCAGGACAAGGGATATAAAAACAAAACTGAATTGGTTAACACAGACACACACAGCTGTACACTTGCAATCTAGTAAGGACAGCTGATTAGCATTTTTATTAAAAGAAAAAGAAAAGGCCTTGTGTAAAATTTCAACAACTCTGTGGTCAACAGGCAAGTTAAATGTAGGGCTTATTCAAGCAACAGGACCAGTTACAATTACCCCAAAGTCAGCTTTTAGACCACAGAAAAGACAATACATTTTGGAAAAGAATGCAAAAGTAAAAATTAAGCCTATAATAAGCAGCATTACTCAAAAAAGGAGTACTGGTAGAATCTCCTGATTCACCATGTGATACACCCCTATTTCCTGTTAAAAAGCAAACGGGGAATGGCAGATGGTACAAGATTTATAAGCTGTAAATAATGCAGTAATACCTAAAGCACCCACGGTGCCAGACCCACATACCTTGTTAAATGATTTAAAGCCACAACAGAAGTATTTTACTGTGGTAGATATAAGCAATGCTTTCTTTTCAATACCTATACATCCTGATAGTCAATATTGGTTTGCATTCACATTTCAGGGTAAAAGGTATGCATATACTCGACTACCACAGGGATATTGTGAGAGGGCAATAATATTTGCACAAAAAATGGCTAGCAACCTGGCAGGGTCTACCCCACCAGAAAGTAGTCAAATTTTACTTTATGTAAATGACATCTTGCTAGCAGCACCCAGCAGCAGTGCAGGGTGAATACAGTAGCATTGTTAAAATTTCTATTAATACAAGGACACAAAGTAAACAAAAGTAAGTTACAACTTTGGGAAAAAAACACAGGCTAGATACCTGGGATATGTGATATTCAATAAAGGTAAAATACTAGATAAGGGGAAAGAAAAAAGGAAAAAAAAAAACAGCAATTTTGCAAGCACCCAAACCAACAACTAAAAAAGAAATGATGTCTTTTCTTAGGTACAACTAATTTTTGTTGGAACTGGGTACCAAATTATTTTACAATGAAAAACAAAAAGCAGAAATGGCTTTCTGCAGGTTGAAGCAGTTAATAGCTTCTTCATTAGTTTTAAGACTTCCAAGTTATCACAAACGTTTTTTTTTTTTTTTATTAGACCATAGATTGTAAGCAATGGTACATGACATCAGCATTAAAGCAACAACATGGGGATAAGCAATGCCCCATAGCTTACTATTCATCACAGTTAGACCCAGTGGTGCAATCTTTGCCTCACTGTGTACAAGCAGTAGTTGCAGCAGCAATGGCAGTACAGGCTTCAGCCTCAGTGGTGTTATTCCACCCTCTCACATTGAGAATGCCTCATGCAGTTGCAATAATTCTGCTACAAGAAAAAGTTGCATACCTTTCTCCTGCTAGACATCTTTCATGTATGACCATACTGCTGAGTCAACCTCATATAAACAGTTAGCTTTACCTAGACAGGATCTTACAAATATGCCCTTGGATGATGCTGAGATGACATATTACATAGATGGCTCATGCAGAAGGGGTCCTACAGGGAAAAATCTGGTGGGGTATGCAGTAGTTACAGACACTAAAAATTTAGAAGCACAAACTTTGCCACACAACTTGTATGCTCAAGCAGCAGAACTGGTAGTTTTGACAGGAGCATGTATTTTAATAAAAGGCAAAAAAAAGTAAACATATATACTGATAATCAGTATGCTTTTTCTACAGTGCATGTGTTTGCACAATAATAAAGAAAATAAAGGGATGATTACATCCAGTAAAAAACCTATTAATCATGCGCAATTATTTTGGAGCTATTAGAATCTATTCAGTTGCCTACCAAAGTAGCTATTTGTAAATGTGTAGCTCATACAAAACAACAGGATAAGATTTCAAAAGGTAATGCACGAGCTGATGCAGCTGCAAAGCAAGCAGCCTCAGACTCAGAAACTTTATTTTTAAATGAAAAATTACAACCCTTTGAGATTTTAGATTTAGACATGTTAAAAACAATGCAAATGCTTACTACAAAAGCAGAAAAACAAAACTGGGTAAAACAAGGTGCAATTTTTGAGAATGGACTGTACATTTCCAAAGGGAAAAAAACAACAATATTACCGTCTAATTTATTTAAATATGCAGCTTTGTTGAGCCATGGGCAGAGCCATGTCTCAACAGGGGGGATGGTACAGTTAGTAAATAAAATATTCCAAACATATGGATACATAAATTATACAATAAAATTTTGTGCAGCTTGTCATACTTGTAACAAGCACCATGCACAAGGAGCATTTAAAACAAGCAAGGAGTTTCCTACACCACCATATCCATTCCATACTATTTGTATGGACTCCATAGAGTTGAATAAATGTGAAGGAAAGAAATACTGTTTAGTGATCATAGATATGTTTTCAAAATGGGTAGAAGCTTTTCCAACCAGGAATCCGAATGCAGCAACAGTGGCAAAGGCCCTAGTAAAGGAAATAATTCCTAGATTTGGCATACCGGAAAGAATCTATAGTGGCAATGGGACACATTTTGTCAATCAGACAATTCAACAACTTGGGAGATTTTTTTGGGATTTCCTTAAGGAATCACTGTGCTTACCACCCACAGTCAGCAGGACTGGTGGAGAGGTACAATGGGATTTTAAAAAAAAAAAAAAAAAAAACAAGTTAAGAAAGTTAATGAGTGAGACTCAGAAGAATTGAATTTGCTGTTTACCTCTAGCATTGCTGAGCATGAAAACAGTAACAAATGTAAAGGGTTTGATCCCCTTTAAAGTAGTATTTGGAAGGGCATATTATGTGCCTCAGTAAAAAGCCCTCATGCCTGCAGAGCTGGAGGCTGACGGTTCACTAGCTAATTATATAAAGAAACTGTTATAAATAAATCTGTTCTGCAGTTTAACTCTTTTTCAGACAAAAGAACTTTCAGCTGAATAAAAACTTTGTGACTGATACACAAGGGCAAAATGGCCAAGAGTAAAGAAAACAAAAAGCAGAGCAACCCAAGAACTATTGCATAATTATTTTAACTGTGTATTTGTTAACTATAAGTGTGACAATTTTTCTCTTATTGTGGTTTTTCCTGCACTCAACCACACAAGTGAAAGTGAGAAGACGTGATGAACTGTTTATAGACTGGCATCCAAATTTTAACACGTACCTGGCCATGAAGCAAGTGTATACAGAAACTATGCACATTTCAAATTGCTGAGTTTGTACAGCTATACCAACAACATATAATAGACTTTAACGTCCTCTGTCCCTCTGGGGATAAAATGAGACTTTGGAAAGTTTTTATACAGAAACTGTGAGATCACAGGACAAAATTGCTTTATTTTTACCTGTCACACAAAAAGGAGTTGTATGTTTCTATAAAAGTGATACCCTCCAGGTGGGCTGGAGTAATGGTAATATAACAATGTCTTATAAATGTTACATTAAAGTCAAAAGTGGGGGTACTGTTTGTAATACTAACCATGATTCATATCTGAGTTCAATGAAAACTACATTAAATGCAGTATGTGACAATCCAGTCTTAACTAAGCAATTGTCTATTAAGAATAGAAAAATGTTTCATGCAGGGATAACACGATCAGTACCAAAGTAATGATTTTATTTGTGGGAAAAAGGCATATAAATGGTTACCTGAGAATTGGTCCGCAGTTGTTTTTGGGTTATCTGGTTTCAGCAATAAGACATACTGCAGAATTACCTTTGGGTAAGATACAAACGTAAGGAAAACAGCTCGAGAATCTGAAGGTCCAGTGAAAAAACCTGTGAATCCAGTTGGTAAAATCGAAGCTGGTTGAAAAGGCCATAATTCAGTGAAAGACAAAAGTAAATTGACTCATATGAACTTGGGCAACAGTGTTATATCCAGGGCAGGAATACCACCAGCCTATGGAGCAGTCAAATCGATCTGGGAGCTGAGGAAGCTGTCAAAAGTCATGAGCAATGCAACTTTTTCCACCCTAGAATTGGTGACTAATGAACTGAATGCAATAAAACTGTTGTGCTACAAAATCGAATGGCTCTTTACTTCACCCTAGTGGCAAGAGGTGGTACACGAAGAAAAATGCTGTGCATTCCAGACAACCAACATAAAATCAATGACCACCTAGAGGTAATTCAGCAAGTATCAGCAATGACTAAACCAGACCCAAACCCACTGACGAACTTTTTCCAGAATCTGTTTGGGGGGGGTGGGGTTCCATCCTATTAAACATTTAATTTTTGTGGGTATACTCCTAATAGGAGCATGTGTTTACTGTGAAATTCCCTGCATGAAAAGATTAATCAAAAATCTGTTGATATATCTGTTACTGAAACTTTTTACCAAAGTGTTAAAATTGAAAGATTAATTTCAGATGATACTTTTTCTGAAATATAAAACCAATGACTAGCTTAGCTGAAAGTCCTCAAAGGGAAAAGGCTAAGAAATGAAATGATACTGTTTATGTTTCAAATAGAATGAAATGCATTAACAGGAGGGAGAATGTTAGAAAAATACATATATTCACATATGTGCTGCCTAGAAAATATATTTACATACATGCTGCCTAGAAAAATATATATTTACAATGTATGCTGCTTAGAAAAATGTGCATTTAAACATTCAGACATATATAAGTTGTGTGGTCAGATATATAAAGAAATGTGTGCTTTAGACAGGAATAAATGTGCTCAAATCTATATAGTATGAAATGTAATGCATTTAATTCTGTTTTACTAGAATAATAGTAGAAATAAACTTGCATATTATTGCTTGAAGCACAAGCTGCAGTGTAATCAGAAATTTGGCCTTGGCAGCGTTCAAGCGCAGCCTGGCTCATGTCTTTCAAGTAAAGATTATTTTGCAAAGTTAGAAAATAATAAATCTGCCTGCATGCATATCTTCTTCCTGCTTCCACCAGAAGAATAGCCTTGTGCGCACTATCAGAGATAGTGTCCAGCTGGTGAGCAAGGAACAAAGGAAGGCATTTTAAGAAGAGACATTCACCCATTGTATTCGAACTAATCTAAGAGCCTTGAATTGGCTACATCCTCGGAAGGACATTGTGACCGACCAGGTGCTTTGCAAGGCTGTAATATTCTCATGGGAAAAAGATTTTTGAAAAGCACTATCTCAGCACTTTTTCATAAGTTACTATGATGTAAAGACCCTGTCACTGACCACGTCAGTGAGGTGGGCAAAAGCTGATTGTAAATGATATAAAATGGCAAACACTGCACAAATAAAGCAGTCAAAATTCTGTACAACTTTGTGTATGGTTTTTTGCCTCCTAATGTACATTAGATACTTGAGTCCTCCTGCATTATTGTTTGTTATTGATTGACATTGTTCTTGAATGATTTTTACAGTCTGATTCTAACAAATTTATTTAACAATTTTTATATGTATTTAATATGTAAAATTTCTATTTTCTGTTGGAGCTTTTCTCCTCAGGCCTCCGCTGAAAATGGGCATTTATAGCCCAGTCGGACAAACCTGGCCAACAAATATAAAATGAATAAACAGATAAATTTATGTTTTTCGATGGGTTCTTTTGGGCAATGTCTAGCCAATCAATGTTTACATCACCTAGGATGATGGTTTCATTATCTATGTTTTGGGATGTCCAGGAAAGTATGCTCTCTAATATTGGTATGTTGTTTCCTGGAGGAATACTGATGTCTTTCGGCTTTTCCAGTTAGGGGTTGCCACAGCAGAATTCCGGTCCGCTAATGATTGGCAGTGGATTTTTACAGTGCTGAGTTGCCAGCCCGATGCCCAACCTTCAAAGAAGGCACACCCATTCACGCACGCATCTACCTGCACGTCTTTAAATGTCACTCAACAAAAGGAGCTCCAGCTGAGAATCGAATGGGAGAACGTCTTGCTGTGAGGCAACAATGCTAACTGCTGCACCACCGCGCCACTTGTTTCCTGGAGGAATATACAGAGCAATTATGCAAATTATTTTATGATTGTTAAGTTTTAATATAGAGATTAATACTTCGGCTGGGGAGAAGTTAGGTGTTGGTTTTGAGTAGGGAATTAAAGTATATTTGCTAGGAAAGAGTATTGCTACTACCCCTCCTCTCATGTGGGGCCGATCTGCTCTTAGGCATGAGTAGTCTGGGGGGAGAAATTCTGTGTCTTTTACATATGATTTCAACCAGATTTTGGTAGCTGCTATAATATCGGGGTTGTTTTGTGAAATCCATGCCAAGAGTTCAGGTATCTTGTTTCTAAGGCTTTGGAGATTTATGGTTGATAGCATGAGAGATTTGCTAGGCTTGCTGGGGCAGGGGGTGGGGTGGGGTTGGGCCTATATTAGGTTGCATATCACCACACTGGAATATAATGCTTTGGCAAATTATGCGGGTTATACTTATCTTTTTTTTTCCTAAAAATGGTATAGTTGCTGGTGGTAGTGTGATAATGGAGGTGTCTTTGGAGAGGTAGAATTTTTACTTTGGATAGTACAGAAGTATTAGCTGCGAATAAGTTAGGGTGGATGTCTGAGTAACATGATAAATGTGGTTTATATGTGGTAGTTTTACAGGTCGGTGTAGAAGGTATGTTCGGTGTCTGGAAAGTTGTGATTATTGTTAGGAGAGAGAGTGTACATGAGAGAGGTGAGATCATAGTAATAGTAGTGATGGAAATGGTGGTTGAGTGCAGTGTGATAACAGAATGAATATGAGCAGAATAGCTGTAGTTTAGGGAATGGAGCACTATATGGCCTATTTAGAATGGGGGGGAGGTAGAGTAGTTAGGAGGTATGGTATGAGTGGGGGAATAATTATGGGGGTTGTGGGATAGGTAGAAGAAAGGTGTCAGGGGTCAGGTTAGGTATAAGGGGGGGGGCAGGGATGGGGGCAGGGTGGAGAGCGGAGTGAGCACAGCAAACAGAGCGAGCCTGGCCCCTGTAGGGACAATAGCTGAAAAACTATCAGGTTTAAGGTGAGTAATATGCTTAAGATATCAGTATCTAACAAAAGATTAATCTAAGTAGTGCTGGAATGCTTTAAATAAGTATCACTGTAAGCACACAAACAGGGTTGTTGGGCAGTTATAGAGAGAGCTGTGACTAGTATAGAGAGGATGATGAAAGTAAAAGCAAACATTTATTCATTTAAAGAGTGAAAGTGAATGTGAATGCTTAGGACTGGAAGACTGTGTGTGTGTGTGTGTGTGTGTGTGTGTGTGTGTGTGTGTGTGTGTGTGTGTGTGTGTGTGTGTGTGTGTGTGTGTGTGTGTGTGTGTGTGTGTGTGTTTGCATGTGTTTAAAGCTAATCTTTGTCAAGAAACATGCAGACCACAGTTTCATCATTCACTTTCTATTAAATCAGTCTATAACTGCAGTGCCTGTAGATTCTGGCAACTCCTCAATGTATTTTCCAGGCTACCGTATGGTAGCTTTCAGCAAAAACATTACTGGGTACAGTCATCTGTTGTATAAAGTTCTACTGTTGTTTGCTACTGTCTTCTAGTTATATTTTACCTTGACAGTGCAGGTGAAATTATTCTTTTAATTCCACAGTTTTTTTTCTCCCTGTTAACACTACAGGCAGAAAAACTTAAAGCATGGGGAGTCTATGAGTCAGGGTTTGAATAAAATCTCCTATGTTAAATGCAGACTCTTGAATCTAGAACTTGTGCTGCACATTGTTAATATGCTGTACTGCTTATTACGCTAAAGTAAATAGCTCAAACCCATGCGAGGCAGACATGTTATATAAAACATTTTAAAGGGCATCCCCGTTATGAAATTTCAGTTTATGTGAAAGAAGGAGAGATAGAGAGAAAGAGAGAGAGAGACGGAGAGAGAGAGAGAACTCACATTAATACTAATTTCATTTTTATAACAACTCTGAAGAGAATGTGCATTGATACAAAAAACCTTGATAAAGTCACAGAAGTCTGCCACAATAACAAAAGTGACTGCATTGCCTTCAAGGAGACAATACATCATCATCATCACAGGATGTCTAAAAAATAATTTTCCACAGCTCATACTATGGCCTCAAGCTGCCCTCATTACACATTATGTTCCTATGTCCCCTTTGGTGAAGAGAGGTAAGGACTGGAAGGTGAGTAGAATAAGCCATCATGTGTCCGTAGTCTAACTTCTTCTATTGCAGCCTTAATCCCAGGCAATGTTTTGTGCAGTGCATTATGGTGGAAATGTATGAGTGTTATTACCACTCTATGACTGTATGTCAGACATTTATCAGACTCAGAAGTGTGAACATTTTTGAGTGAATGTTGCTTATCAGAGTGAAAATTTAAATTCACTGTAACAATTTTAATCATTTTTTTCCAAGGGAGAGTTTGTCTCACCCGCACCTGTAATGGAGGGGTCTGTGCCCACCTCAAGCTAGTTACGTAAACTAACTTTCAGATTAGTGTCCTTCAGAGTAATGGTAAGTTAGGAAGATACAGCAGTCACAGAGTCCATATACACAGAAATATACAGTTCAGGTTGATGAACACAAGTGTTAACTTCTACTTTACTCCCCAGATGTCTCTCTCACACAGACAGACAGACACACACACGCGCAAACACACACACACACACACACACACACACACACACACACACACACACACACACACACACACACACACACACACGTAATTGTCAGATGTAGGCTTGCTAAACTTTTTTCCAAACCTCTCAACCTTTTAGCACTAAAAGTATGGACAAAGCCTAAAACAGTATGGGACAAAGGCCCACAAAATAGGGACGGATTTTAAATATTGATCTTATACATAGAAAGTTGCTAAAATAAGTTTTGTGTTAGCATGCAGGACATTACTAATTCCAATTTGTGTTTTGTTGTAGTTTATTATATCTAGTTTACTGATAAAAGAGTTTTAAGGTTCTGGGTCATGAACGAAGACCCTTTATGAGTCTGTGTAGCATTATCATCAGGTACTTTCAAGCAAGCAAAAAGAATAAGCACTCTGACTTAAATGGGCAGCTAACTATGTAGCATGCTTTCTTTTCTTGTATGTCTTTCTTTGTAATAATGCCATAAAACAGTTTTTTGAATTTGACATCATCAAGCGTCATCAGTGTGTAAGCAATCTGACTTCTTCTGTCAACAAATCTTCACAAAGCTGAATTAAAGAAATGTCTGCTTCCTGATCGACTGAATTGAAACCATTTTGAGTTTGCTTGTCTTGGCTGCATGGTCATTATAACATGAATAAATGTGTTTATTCTTTACATGGACTATTGTTTTCTATAAATTCCCTGGAAGTTAGAACCACCAGCTTTGCCACATTTGGAAGCTTCTGTACATGGACTCATTCTCTCTATAAATCTGTCTGTTATCTTATGTTCGACCTGATGCATTTAGGTAGGAGTGCTAAATCCTGAGGAAAATATAGCACCTAAGATTGTTGAGTTTGTTATAATAGATTGTTCTTCAGAAATCTTCCTTTTCCCATCAGTTGTCAGGTTCATAATTTGGTACTAGGCTATCAGCCCTAGCGCCTATACAAGCCTAGCCATAACAATTCCCTGGCTATGTCTTCCCACACTATTTACTTCCCTGGACCCCTGTCTAGCAGGCGACTGATGTGATCTCCGGGATGAATTTCCTTTCTCCCATCCAATCATCAAGGTTCCTTTTGAAGAGGGCCAAAGAGGCGCTCTGCTTGACATCTATGGGTAGTCTATTCCAGAGTCCGGGGAGTCTCTAGGTCAGGAACCTATCCCTCCAGCAAGTTTTGTTTATTGTGATGACAAGATTTAGATCCCTGGAGCATATGGCTCTGAGGGATTAGGATTTCTTTAAGTATAGCATGTCCAACAGCTCTGGGTTTGACATGGCCTTGTATGTTAAGCAGAGATCGCCTCGGAGTAGACGATTGTCAAGCATGACCTGTGCAGTGGCAGACCAACTTGCAGTCTTAAAGGAATGATACATGGTGGCAAATGATCTGCTCCAAACTAGTGAGAACTACTCATCTCAGACTAATCCACATAAGGAAGTAAAATACTTATCTCTTCACAACTAAAGATATAAACCTAAACTCTAACTACCTCTAGGTAAGGAAGGTACTAAAAAAAAAAAAAAAAAAAACACGAAAATGTGAAACGCTTTCAATGTTTTGAATTAAAACACATTGCTAAAGCTGTGCGAATACATTCTGCAGTATGTAATGGGTGGAGTATACAACTGAAAATAATGACACTGTTCTGTGGGTAGAACATAGTAGGTGGGGAAAAACACTCAAGTGCAGATTCAGTAAAGCCTAAATGGTCTGCTAAAACCATGTGTGTGTCATGGTGCAACTCGCAATGAAAGTGCACCGTTTTATATTCAGGAAGTGGCTCTACATGGCATGTAGAGCCATACAAACACAGCAGACATCATGGCATGCCAATTACAGCATAAACAGCTGAATTGTATGCTAATCAACCAATCTAAGATGGAGGAGTTATTCAACAAGCTATAAAGTAATTGTGTAGACTCAGTGCTGGTGTTCCCTACAAATTCCAAAACCTCTGAAACTAGACTATACAGAAAGAATATTAGGGGCCGCTGTTACTCTTATTCATGTGTATGTGCAGCAGGTTCACGTCTCTGCTGCTGCTGCTGCTGTTGATAGACCACAGCCAAGAAGGAGAAGGGTGTTTAGACCTGTTTAACTTTTCACAGTCTGCATGAGGTGGAAATTGTAGAGCACTACAGTGTGGAGAGAGGCATAGGAACTCTGCAACCTCTGTCATCCTCAACTGACAGCAAGGGCAAACTGTGAGGAACCAATACCAGTGGAGACTAAGGTATATGTAGCACTTAGAATATTTGCTACAGGAACCTTCCAGAGACCAACAGGGGGACATGCTGGAGTTGTCACAGGCATCAGCATTCAGGATCCTCCATCAATTCCTTAATGTTATGCTACAGCATGCCAATGACTACATATATCTTCCCCGTACACCTGAGAACAAAGCAACAGCTATGCAGGAGTTCTACCCTGAAGCACACTATCCTGAAGCCCTGGGTGCCATAGACTGTACACATGTAAAAAATCAAAGCACCACCTGGGGAACAGGGAAGAGTGTACATAAATAGAAAGGGCTTCCGCTCCATAAACTGCCAGTTCATGTGTTACTCTAAGGGAATCAACTTGATGTGTGCTGGGAACTCAGGCAGTTACTATGACTCACATATCTGGCACAACTGTCAACTATATGAGATATTTTCAAGGGGGGATATCCCACAGGGTCATTTACTGGGGGATGCAGGTTATGTGATTGAACCATGGTTGATGATGCCCATCAGAAATGCACACACATCAACTGAAGAACACTATAATGAGGCACATGCTCAAACAAGAAATATCATAGAGCATGTGTTTGGGGTGCTGAAGTCACGGTTCCAGTGCCTAGATTCATCTTGGGAGCCCTGTAGTACAATCCCTGTACATGTGCTGAAATATTCACTGCCTGTGCCATGCTTCATAACGTTATCCTGAGAAAACAGCTTTGGCAGGAACACCAAGGGGAGGGGCCACACATCCCACCACTGGGAAGGTCACCACAGCCACACTTGGGTGAGGAGTTAGAAGGGGAACCAGCAGCTGCTGAGGATGTAGGAAGACATAGGTGAGCACAATACCCCCTCACACTTCCCAAGAAGCAAGGGATAGCACCATGCTCACTACCTAAGGGGCTAAAACCTTCATTCTATGCATATATAGTAACACTGATGCCAGGCAATGCTCACAACCTTTACTTATCTATGTAACAGCTGTGTTCTGCTAGCATCACATAGAGTCAGCCCCAAATTAATACTCTTGCAAATGCCAGATTTCCAAGGTAAGCACTGAACCTGGAAAAGAAAAATACGTGTCTAATAATACAAAGGAATGGCATATCCTTGTCTACAGTTGCTTGGTAATGTAAGTAAGTATAAATTGGGTGATTTCAACAGCAATGACATCAATATGTGACAGCAGTGACGTATGTGAATATGTGTCCTCCATCAACAAATAGGCCTCAGGCATCAAAGATTCACACATTCATATCTGTAAAATATACAGATTGTTACATAATGTCCACAGTTTGGCCTCATACTTTGTACTGGCAAATCATTAAAGACTGAAGATAGAAAACAGTGACACACATTTCAGTTTCAGACTTCATATCCCTGAGAAAAATCATGTAGTAATGCAAAACCTGTTATTCTATCAACTGTCTAAGTCTGTAAGACCAAAGTATGTAAACATTCTTGCTATTGTCTTTTGTCCCTCTTTTATTTACAACTTAGTCCAGGTTTGTTGTTTAAGAAGATAGGAGGGATGTACACATTACAGAAACCTGTAAGAAAGCAGTACAATTTGTGAAACAGCATCACAAACAGATATATACTAAGCACCTTAAGCATCAGACAAAAGACTTATGTATCCCTGAATCCGAAAGATAGAAAACAAGGATATGGCACAGTTATCATTTATACAGGGTGCTGTGTGGGGGGTAGGAGGCCACGGCTGATACAAAAGGTAGTGAGTGTATATGAGTAGGAAAGAGAAACAGTCAGACATTTAGATAAAGTATCAAATGGTCACCAAGACAGAATGAGCCTCACAACTGATCCATGTAATTGTTATGTGTGTGTGTGTGACTGTAGGGATATGCCAGATGAAACTGGTGTCTGAGTGTCTGCAAGAACACAGCCAAGCTTTGTGCTAGGACTATGTCCTGGTATGTCAGACAGGTGTGAACTGTGCGTGGTAGAGGTGACAGTTCATCATCATCATCCCTGACTGAGAACTGGCACTGCCAGGAGTTATGTACATGCCCACAGTCAGATGCACTGCTGCTATTTGAATGTGACTGATGTTTGCTGGACAAGTGATCCTCATGAGTATGCCCAGGAACACAACCCCAAGGCCTAACACATCTGGGTGTGGGCACCTCAATCACCTCAATTACTGAGGTTTATAGCTAACTTAGTAGAAGTAGTGTGACTACAGGAGCATGATCGGGCATGGCCACATTGGCTAACATCAGATGATGTGGCTGATGTACATCCATGTGGATGCCATCCCCCTCCTAGCAGATGTTCCTTCACAGACACCACCCATTCCAACATGTCATTCATCCAATCCATTGAATTGGTAACACAGTGGAGGCAGTCATGCATGTTAGCCTGTGCCACATCTACCACCCTAAGTATTTCCTTGGAGGCTCTATTGGAACATACCTGTGACTCCATGATAGCCCTAAACATATGTTGAGTGGAAAGGACAGACACACCAGGATCAGGTGGAGGGTGGACAGCAGGCCTCCTTTGTGCACCCCTAACAATCACCCTGAGTGGCACCTCATCCACACTTTGGCTACGGCCAGAGTGAACAAGCAATGAAGCCCAGTGTCATACCCTCCACCTGTCCAATAGCCGAGGGCTCACTGGAATAGGTTTGTGAAGGCCTACTTGGCTGTGTCTAATAGAAATACAAGGGATGGCTGAATGTTATTCTCAGTGTCAGATTCAATCTCTGCACCATCGACTGTGCTTGTGTTTGGCCACTATCATCATCAGAGTCTGCCGATACTCTGACATCAGGTGGCAAGAGTCCTACACGTCCACTGTCAGTATTACCTGTACCATTTAATATATGCTAACAAACTACCACTGGTGCCATCATTGCAGAAGGTACAGCAATACACACAGTCTTGACACCCACTTCACACATACGGATAAATGCATGTTTCTGGCAAACGCTCATCAGCAGTACTGAAATACAAATGTTTGGCTTACCTTGTACAAATGAATCCACACTTGCTAAGGAGGATGATCCTGGAAGAATTTAAGCAAAATGTAAGGACACCATCATCACAATAGCAATAACTCAAGGGGACCAATTTATTGCCTTTATATGTTCATTAACAATACTTTTAACTGAAACTTTGCTGGCATGTCCACCCCAAGCCCATGTGTAATGAACCAGAATGTGTTGTTAACTGTATCACTCTATAAGTGGGGCCCCCAAGAAAAAATGCATTAAGCCAACTTAACTATTACTATCAATATTTTATTATACAATGAATTGTTAAAAATTGACATGTAAGCTTACCTGGAACCTCCTCCTGGGACATACCTGTTCGCCCTGAACCAGCAGCACCAACATCAATTGCAAGCTGTTGTGCACTTTCCACTGAGCTCTCTGCATCCCTGACAGTGGACAGGAACTCTTCATTTGGTGTCAGTGGTGGCTCTGTAGCAAGCCACCCCCAGTAGCAAGTTGTTCACAGGCCACTGCAGCTGCTCTCCTCTGGGCCTATGAAATCATATCAGTAGCCCTGTGATGAACATGGTCATATGTCCTTCTTCATCCCTGTATGGCATTCATGTCATTCACTATCTGGTTGCAAATCTGCATTCTGCCAGACATATCCCCACATCCTCTCTTAAGCAGACAGGCATCATGTTGCTGAAAGGCTTGGACAATCATTGTTCTCAAAGTCACATAAGGGGGTTTGCAGGGATTGGGACTGCTTCTGGGTGTGAAGTAAGTGTCTGTGCTTCACCTTCCTGATTGGTCTGGTTGCTATTCAAGGCATATACCAGGAAAAGGCTACAACAAACCTACATACCTTTATATCATCTGGGACGAGACTGTGGATCACCAAACAGGCTGTGGCCTTCTTCTCATCTTCGATTGGTGCTACTCTTTTGCTTCTGGTGAGAGAAGAAGCAAATGAGCATTGTATCCCAGCAATGTGAAGCTGTAGTGAGACCAGCACTAGCAGTAGCCAGGTATCAGCCATTCATGCAACTTCCTTTTTTCATCATTCTTGACAAGCTAAGTCTTTAGTTTCAGTAAGTACTGCTTGATTTGCTTTTAACTTCAGAATATCTACCTAAATGCTTCATCCATAAATCTACGTATTAATTAGTTTCCCCTCAAGAGTTTGATAGTGTCCTGTATAGCCACTGACACCTTAAGATGACATTTTTCCTGCAAATGCACAATTGAAATGTCACCAATACCTAGTTGCATACGCGACAACTAGTTTGCAGCAACCAGCACTGTCTCCAGAGAAGCAAACCGGATACTCCAGGCATTAGACAGTTGGATTGAGAATATAAAGTATTCAGTAAAAAAGGTCTGTTGCCATGGATATGAACCTTCCCACTGTCTCCGTTACCATCTTGGTTAATATGGGCATCTTGAGGCAATGTAGAAACTGCCTCATGTTTGCTGACAATCAGTTAATTCTCAATGAAACTGCCATGGTATGTGAAAAATGTATTTACACAGTGTCACTGGCGGCAAAGTTCTCACATAAAAGCACTTCTAAAGTCAATAAGGTTGTCAGTAGTTCACACACACTGCACCCATCAAACAAAATTCACAACATTTTGATACATATTGAGACATATTGAGACCAATACTAGTAGTAGTCAGGCAGTTGCCATTCAGGTGACTCCCCTCTTTTCATCATTCTTGACAAGTTAATTCTTTTGTTTCATAAACCTACCTATTCTGAGGCAATTAAATGTAACCTTACTAAACCCCAAAGACCTCCTAGACAAAGGACACATAACAGACATCCTCAGGAGCCCTAAGTGCACTCTTTCAAAACAACACTCACATCAACACATACAACCACATCTCATTGAGCCTCTGTTTCTAAGCCCATAAGGCAAGTCACCACACAATCCAATATTCTAGCCATTGGTGACGCCATTGTGAGACATACTGCTGCCCCTCTCACCAGGCTGAGTAAGCAGAAAGTCATAGTAAGTTGCTTATTAGGGACCAGGATCCGTCACATTACACATGTGCTCAGTTCATTGGACCACAAGTAGCAGTATGACTCCGTCATAGTCCATGTAGGTGTAAATCACCTGAGATGTACCTCCCAAGACTACATGAAGAGAGACATCATGGAGCTTTCAGAATATGTGTATCAGGCTGCTATGACCCTAGTATTGAGTAGCATTTTACTTTCTCCAAGGATGATGTCACAATATGGACAAAAGATGACTGACTTTAATAATTGGCTTAGTTTCTGGTATCATTCTAAGGTGGTGCAATATTTGTCAGCATGGAAGGAGATGGTCAGCAGCCCACACTGCTTTACCAGGGACGGTCTGCACCTCCCCCCTCTAGGCTTTCAAATATTAGCTAAAACACTGTCCTCCCCCTTAGTGCCTTTTTTAGGCAATGCCAAACTGAAAGTACTTCTGACATAGCAAATGAAAACCAAGAAAATCTAAAGGTGTTATTGTTCAATTCTAGGAGTCTAAACAAAAAACTCCACTCCCTAGAAGCTCTCTTCACCATGGAGAATGCTGATGTCTGTGCAGTCACTGATACATGGCTTAAATCTGCGGAGAGCACACCAAAAGTGCAAGGTTATAATGCCTTCCACACATTTAGACCAGCTACTACACAGACAAGGACCAAAGGTGGAGGTGTCTCGATTTACAATAAAAATAAATATATCTCAAGGCTAGCCAAACAGGACAATGCCTTTGAGTTTCTCCATGTTCAAATTGCCATAGGAAAAATGCAATGCCACTTCCTTGCAAGTTATAGGTCCCCTTCTATGAATCAGGAAACCCATACCATTATTTAAACTTATTGGAAACACTCACCATCCTATCCAATACCATATTCATGGGTGACTTTAATGTACAGCACAGAGATTTCAGGATTTTGTAAACATGCACTCCCTGGACCAGATTGTCAATACACCAACCAGGAGTGCAACCATACTGGATCAGGTCCTCACTAATATGGGAGAGTGTTGCACACCCTTTAGTGTAATGTCTTCTCTGGCAAGGTCAGACTACAAAATGGTCTCCTTTGAAGTAAAAATAAAACCTGGAACCACAGCTAATCCTGAAGTATTCAGGAACTACTCTAAGGCTGACTTTCTATTATTAAATGATAGTCTGGCAAACTTTCTAGCCCCCATAAACCCTGAGAATACTGTTGCCTATGTGGAATTGTTCACAGAAACCCCATACAAGCATGTTGATAGCTTCATAGATGCAACTGCACCCACCAAGAAGAAGTACAAAACTAACTCAAAAAATATAATGCACCCTGGTGGTATCACAACATCAATAGGCTGTATAACAAGAGGAAGAAAATCATGGCAGGAGGTGCAGCACCCAGCAGGATAAAAGCACTCTCATCAAACTAAACAAACAACTCAGAGGACAAATAAAGGGTATCAAAGCCACATTTGAGGTAAATTTGGCCTTCCAAGGAAGGGACAACCACAAGACATTCTTTAGCTATGTACACAACCTCCAAGACAATACACAATTGTGTGCAAAGATCATTGTAAATAGAACCACCTATACTGAGCCAGAAGATATAGCAAACCTACTGGTCAACAGATTCAGCTCCAGCTTTAACCATCTCTCCCTCCCAACCTTCCCTCAGGAAATACCATCAAATATAAATCCCCCCTGCTATCACTAGGAAACATGTCCTTAATGTTCTCTCTAAGGACAAGAACACTGAATCAATAGACCAGTACAATATCCCAGAATACCTTCTAACTAGCATGAAACATGACATATCAGGCCATCTGGAATTGCTGTTTAACTGTAGCCTCCAAACAGGCTTCATGCCTCATGAATGGAGAAGAATAACAGTCATATATCTGCACAAAGGAGGGCCATCTACAGACTCTAAAACCTACAGACCCATAAGGCTCACTAGTCTCATATGTAAAGCAATGGAAATAAATATCATGGAAATGATCAATAATGACATAGGAAACCTCGAGACACTGGAGCCAATACAATTTAGTTTCATCAAGGGCAGGTCATGCCTACTCACCCTGGTGGACTTCTTTGAGAAGGTTACCAAAATAATGAATGAAGTCAAAATAGTTCACACTGCCTACCTTGACCTGGCCAAGGCATTTGACACAATACCCCACTTGGGAATTATTGACAAACTTAAGAGATTAGGTGCAAACTCTTATGTCACCTGCTGGATAGCCAGCTGGAAGTTAGAATTGGGGTGCCCAACTCTACAAGGAGGCCAGTCAGAAACAGAGTCCCTTAGGGATTGGTCCTGGGACCGCTCCTTTTTGGCATTTACTTCTCTGATGTCAAGGCCATTGTCAATGGTCTCTAGCTGACTAAATTTGCTATTGATTGCAAATTAGGAGCTGTCATTGAATCACCCACTGACACAAAAGTTCTTCAGGAAGGTCTGACACAGACACACAACTAGTGTCAGAGCCATGGACTTAAGCTAAATGCCAAGAAATGCATAATAGTATCCTTTGGAAAGTCATCCACCCCTGGTAACTGTCATATTGACAGCATACCCATAAGAGTTGACCCAGCGGTCAAGGACTTGGGGACACACATAAACAGTAATCTAGTCTTTGACCATCACATGTCTGTGATAGTGATGAAATAATTCTATGATATGAAACTTATAAACAAAGGTATGGCATCTAGGTCCAGGGAAGTCATTGTTCCACTGCATTCGGCATTCATCAGATCTATTATTGAGTACAATGCTCTCTTTGGTATATACCTAACCAGACATATCCAACAACTGAAACTTCTCTGTACCTATCATACAGGACATTGCTAGACCCCTCTCTGATGGACTTCCTGCATGTCTGCAAAATAAACAGCACCAGAATTACCCATTCTAAAGACTTAAACTTTGCCTGTGATATAAATAGGACCTGCTTGAGAGATAGGTACGTATCCCAGAGACTACCCTGTCTATGGAACAGGCTCCCCATCCATGTGAAGCAGAGTTCCTCCCTAACCCAATTCAAGTGCAACTTGGACACTTGGATGGGGAATAGGAAATTCATCCCTGGTTTGGCACCTATGTCTCTAGTGGACACTAGCAGCCTGTAAATGGTTCATCTCCCAGGACCCTACTTGTAAATGTTTCAATTCCCAAGCCCCTGCTTACACTTAAAAAGGGTACCAGAACTTGTCAGAGATTTGGGATTCATGGTTAGGCTTAAAAGGACCCTTGTGGTTGTTAGCCTAGTAAACACTTATTAACCTATGTGAGTTTCAATTGTTGATCTTATAAAGTAACTTTCTGGAGCCATAAGGATGACATCTCACAGATCTTCATCGCCCACCTCTTCTGCAAGAAGTCCAGGCATCTATTGCTTTCCCATTTTTCTCAATCTTTTTCAACTGTGCACTTGCTTCTTTTTGTCCTCTATTTCATAAAGAGTGGAAAAGTCTTGCATAATATCGGATTTCCTCAACAGCTTGTCTAGATTCCAAGAATGTGTTTGTTTATATATAATTAATGAGCATGTCTTTTAAGCACTTCTGTAGGAAGATGAAAAATCACTTCTGTGGAAGAATATGTTTTGTCTATGTTACATTAGTTTGAATCCCACAGTGTACAAATTAATTTTATCAGTATGTAAAACCATACAAAAAATGTGTCAGGTCATATAATTTATACCCCTAATACATGTCTGCAAAAGTAAATCAACTAACAGTTACAGCAGTAGCCAAACCAAAAACTAATGTCAATTGTTACATTACCCTTCTTAGTTTATAAACTGCTTCCATCTCAGTTTGTTACTGCTGCTCTCCACTTAACATTGTGCATACTCAAATGGCATGGTTGCTCAGGTTTGTGCACTAGCAATAAACGTGATAAAATGAATTGGCAAAGCATTCTTAACTGTTGCTGTTTCCCCTGTGTGGTTCTGTCCAAAGGTAGAAGGGAAAGTGCCCAATTTAGGACTCAAAGGTGGGGTGTCGAGGAGTCCAGGATATTTACTGGACTTCTTGTAAAGTGCCACAGCTGAAGGCTGCTGCAGGGGGATTATACTGGGTCTTAGTACAAATCTGAGGCTTGGACTAATCTGGCCAAGGCTGTCTCCAGTGCAACTGGACTTCCAAACACTGGACAGCAGTACAGGCACCGATTTAATGACCTCAAACCGTGAAAGCAGGATACACACAAACAGTGGCTAACTGAGTTTAGGAGTGCTGACATCCCACACTTGTGTAAGCACACAGATAAAGGGAATTTAAATTAGATAGAAAGCAGCATATAGACAAGGCTGGTATGCATAATGCCCTTATCATGTTATCTTTTTATTCCACAGCCAACCAGGGGATAATGGCAAGTAAGGAAGCCCGTACTCAGCATTTAGAAAGACTGATGGAAGCAAGGGGTATGTATGCAGTACAATATAACTTAATTTATCTAAGGTATTGTTCTTCTGTGCAGTAGTACCAAATTAAGCATGACTATCTTAACTGAAAAAATCAAGCATGCTTGCTTCAGTCTGTAGCATAAGACAATCGTAGGAGTCTAGTTGTAATACTGTAGTCAGACATTGTGGGTTCAAATACCATAAATTACAAATATATAGTAAAATCATTTAAAAATATTACATAATAATTTTGTTAACTTAATCTGTATTATTTGACCAAGCATATGTGCATTATATGTACACTGTAAGGATTACTTGGAGCAATCATCAGTTATAGTTTGCAGTTGTTAAAAAGTATACTTAAATGTAAAAGTGGAAATAAATTCTTTATATAGTAATAATTTATTGTATGTCACATATGATGGTACTAATTATTTTTTTTTCCTCTCACCCCAATCCACATCTCTTTTTTATTTTTATATTTGTGGTCACAACATTCTGAAGTCATCAGTTTCTGACAACTCACAAAATGCTTTATAGCACAGGGAGGTAGGCCAACCACTGTCACTAAGCCTGTCCCTGCTCTACCAGCACCTGTACCGATGCCCACCTCATCTGGGACCCAACCTGGAAGTCCTGCCTCTGCTGTCCTTGCACTACCTGGGCCCTCCACATCAGGTAGCATTACCCCAGAAGCTGGTGCTTCTACTGTCTGGGAGTATTGGTGAAGGTGGGGATTATGTCACCCACCAGGAGATGCCAAGCTTGGAGTGTGAAGTTGTGGATAACACCACTGGTGAACACCTCCACTAGATGGAAAGGATGCTCTCTATTATGGTGAGTAAACAAAGACATCAAGCACTCCAACAGCCAGTGGAGTAAGGGAAAAATGATGACAGTTGTGCGGGTGAGGACTAGATTCTCACTGTTTGCATGTTTGCCTGGCATGGGCATCTAATGTCCCCTCCCTATTCTCAGTCATGGCGCCCCAACATGTTGTGTCCCTCACCATCCCTGTGTCTTGTCTTGTTTGTCCTATTTGTCTGCATCTGCTTCCTCACCTAAACAACTTACCTGACCCTGACATACCAATGTCCCTTATGAACATTCCTCTCTTACTAAAACAAAATCCAAAAAATGGGCACCTGTCACACAAAAAAAATATTGTCACACACATAGCTCTCCACTTCTCACATGTGTCTTCTCAACACACTTGATTTTGTCCAATTGGCTATACAGTATGATTGCTTTGTCACTCCTCTTTGTTGAGGTGACAGTCCAAATTCAACAAATATTCTATAAATATTTTCATTTTACACTGTTGAAGTGAATAGCTATGGTTCTTTCCTACCTCCCTCCTGCACACTCGTATACTGCTTTCCCTTTGTTCCTCCCTCTGCTTGCCCACATTACACCACTTTCCTATCTACACCATTTTAACACCTTTATTCTGGTCAAAAACATTAAATCACACACCATACACATGGCAGAAATGGCCGCTTATGAACCCCTTCACTTTTTGTTTCTGTATTTGCACTGAGTGTCTCATCATGTACCAGTGCAGAGCGATGGTGAATAGCTCTTCCTGTCCTATGGCATAGAGTGGTTATCTCCACCCAATGTTGCTTAAACCCGCTGCGCTAAGGAAACACAGTTACACTGGCTTTAACAATTGTTTCATTGCTTTATAAATACATATTTAAAAGTATAAAAATAAAGATAAAAATTGGCTCCTGAAACTCACACCACTAGCTGCGAATTAAATATTTAATTGAAACAAAAAATATTAAGCACTTTCATCTCATAGCAAGAGAAAATTCATCAGAATACATACACTCAAATAACTAAAACATTTAAATACCCCAAACAATTAATGATGTAACAGTCACATGACTGAGCAAGCAATTAAAACTATCAAATTTTAAAGCCCCTATTCCAAGAATAGTTAGATTATTAATAAAAATCATTCATTGTATTTTATATTAAATAAAATGTATAAATCTCTATAGCAGCATAAATGTGTACCCCACTATTGCATATTAATGCACAATGCATTATATATTGTTTGCTCTTTCATATAATAAAGGCGCAATAGATATAGAGTCATTTAAACCTGGAGGGAGCATGGCAGCCAACTTATACTGCCACTCAGTTTCTTTCTTTTTTAACATATTTTTCCAATTCCTTCCTCTAAGTTATATTCTAATGACTTCTAATAAACCAAATATAAATTTATCAAAATTCTGGCAAGCCTGTGCATGTCTATATAGTGCATTATAAACTTTTTTATTTTTAATATCATTTAGTTCATAAATCCTGTTCCTTAAAAGATGTTCATTTTGCCTACATAAAATGTGGATGTGGTGTACATATAACCAAATATACTATTATATTTATCAAACAGTTACCTTTCTGGAATATAACTTGGTTGTGTAATTTATTATTCCAAGTAACCGCCCTTTCTTTATTGATGTACAGACACTGACTACACATTCCACAGGGATTTGTGCCTGAAAGTAATACATATGTTGAATCCATTTTACTTTCAAGCATTTTTTTTTAAATTGGGTCCTGTGCTATTTACAAATATTGGTGTTGTACCCACTCTTTTCAAAATATCTTGATTTGTCCTAAAAATATTTCAATTAGCCTGAAATGCTCCTTTAATTTCATCTGATAGAAGATTATATTGCAATACACAAGCCCTTTCATATATACCTTCATTACTCTGCCTTGTATCTATAGCCATGTGAAGACTGGTAGAGAATGGTGAAGGCTGCCAGCCTAGCCAAATAGAATTTGATACATAATTCTAGCATTTGTAGATATAAATGTAAAACACAGGCTTGTGTCTTGGATGTGAACAAATGCTGTTTCAACAATGTGGCAACATTGCCATTGCTGTAAGGAAGACTAAGTCAAGCATTTCTTATTGGTCATTTGAAATCAAAATTACTTTATGTCTATTCCTTTGAAGTTAGAATTTGGAGTCAGTGCGTCTGGAGTAAACATCATGCCTATTGTTTTAAGGCTAAAGTTAATGACCAAAATTTACATGTGGAATGTCCTTTATTGCTCTAAGTGTAAACTAATGTAAATGCAGTTTCTGTGTGGCCTGGGAACCAGGAAAGTGTAAACAAATGATGTAATGTTTTATCAGAACTGCAGTTTCAATTTAAACAGTGAGAACCAGAGATTATTAAGCATTTTTGACTTGACTATCCAACTCGCAGCACTCTGCCTGTTGTCTTAAGTAAGTTATCTTAGAAGTGTGTTTTCTTGTAGTAATAGCTAGATTAGTAGTAAAGATTAGACTAAGTTTTTTTCTGTTATGTCAGAACTGTACTACTGAATTATTTTAAGTTTCTGTGTGATCTCCGAACTCTTGAATAGCACAGTGGTGTAGTAGTATTATCTTGTGTTTTTAGTATTTATTATTAAATATTTTTAAACCCTTTTCCACTGTGGCTGGTTTGTGTAGAGATAAGTTTAGCTCTGGTGTACATTGCATATTTATAGAGTTTATTGTACAAAGCCACTCTAATAAGCCTTAGACTGTTTAGTCACACCTACTATTGGATAATAATATTGCGCAGTAATAATTGGACACCCTTTTAAGGGCCTTTGGGTAGCTGATATTATTATCTGTTGGTGGCAGTAATTACTGCCATATACTCTGGGTAAAGGGGCACAGCTGGAGAATCTGTGTCAGCCTTTCCCAGGAGTGTCTGTGAAGTTGTATAAATACTTATCTCAAAGTTTATTGTACAAAGCCACTCTAATAAGCTTTAGACTGTTTAGTCACACCTACTATTGTATAATAATGTTGCACAGTAATAATTGGACATCCTTTTAAGGGCCTTTGGGTAGCTGATAATTATTAGCTGGTGGTGGCAGCAATTGCTACCATATAGTCTGGGTAAATGGGCACAGCTGGAGAATCTGTGTCAGCCTTTCCCAGGAGTGTCTGTGAAGTTGTATAAATACTTATCTCAAAGTGTGTGTGTGTGTGTCAGCTACTTGGGCAGGGACACGAAGCACTGGTTGGACAGAGAGGGTACTGGAGGTTAGCTTGCCAGCTAGGCTGAGATCTGGACCCTATAGCTGTGCCAGTGGGGAGTCTTATTGGGGACCTGGGGAGGAAGGGGGCAACCAGCCCCAGACTGACTGTGATCTCTGTGTGCACTTAAGGGAAATTGTACTTTACTGTGTGCATTTGTTATCCTTTCCTCTTATATGAGACACCCTCTCAGGTGTTAGTGGTGAGGATTGAGGCTCCTTGATTGCTAGGCCAGGGTGCGGGCATCACAAGCCATGTTGGCAGTTAATCCCTCACCCAACAATGGCTTGTGTATAGCACCTTATTTTTCATACAGCTCATCTAAAACTTCATTTATTAGGGCTTGGAGATACCCTCTCTCTTGAAATATAAATATGTTATTAAACTCTACTTTCATATCATCAAGATGTGATGTCATATGGGCTATTCTTACCACTTGTCCCTTAATGATACTTCTTTTTTGTGTAAGTGGATGATTACTATGAAAATGTAGATATCCATTACAAAAGATGTCTTTCCTATAAATCACAGATCCAAATACATATATATCACGAGAACTATATCTATCCAAATAATTGATTCCTTTTCTATCATATATTATATCAAATGGGGTGCTGTATAGAAGCCATTGTTGGGTGAGGGATTGACTGCCAACACGGCTATAGATACAAGGCAGAGTAAGGAAGGTATATATGAAAGGGCTTGTGTATTGCAATATAATCTCCTATCAGATGAAATGAGCATTTTGGGCTAATTGTTATATTTTTAGGACAGATCAAGATATTTTGAAAAGAGTGGGTACAACACCAATATTTGTAAATAGCACAGGACCCAATTTTAAAAAATTGCTTGAAAGTAAAATGGATTCAACATATGTATCACTTTCAGACACAAATCCCTGTAGAATGTGTAGACAGTGCCCATACATCATAAAGAAAGGGCAGTTACTTTGAATAATAAATTACACAGCCAAGTTGTATTCGAGAAAGGTAACTGTTTGACAAATAGAATAGTATATTTGGCTATATGTACATCATGTCCACATTTTTATGTAGGCAAAATGGAATGTCCTTTAAAGAACAGGATTTATGAACACCTAAATGATATTAAAAATAAAAAAGTTTATAATGCACTATATAGACATGCACAGGTTTGCCAGAATTTTGAAAAATGTATATTTGGTATATTACAAGTCATTAGACTATAACCTAGAGGAGGGAACTGGAAAAATACGTTAAAAAAGAAAGAAACTGAGTGACAGTATAAGTTGGCTGCCATGTTCCCTCCGGGTTTAAATTACTCTATATCTATTGCACCCTTATTATATGAAAGAGCAAATGATATATAATGTATTGTGTATTAACATGTATTAGTGGGATACACATTTATGCTGCTATGGAGACTTATACATTTTATGTAATATAAAATATAATGAATGATTTTTATTAATAATCTAACTATTCTTGGAATGATGGCTTTAAAATGTCATAGTTTTAATTGCTTGCT
Source organism: Protopterus annectens (assembly GCF_019279795.1). NCBI lineage: Eukaryota > Metazoa > Chordata > Ceratodontiformes > Protopteridae > Protopterus > Protopterus annectens. The sequence goes on from NC_056733.1 coordinate 1,312,488,176, forward strand.
CAGTCATGTGACTGTTACATCATTAATTGTTTGGGGTATTTAAATGTTTTAGTTTTTTGAGTGTATGTATTCTGATGAAGTTTCTCTTGCTATAAGATTAATATTTTTTGTTTCAATTAAATATTTAATTCACAGCTAGTGGTGTGTGTTTCTGGAGCCAATTTTATCTTTATTTTTATAGTTTTAATCATTTTTTACAGTTCTACACATATTTAAAAGTATTAGATAGTCTTGGATTCAAACCCTGTATCATCTGGGCTCAAAAGAAACACCTCAATTTACTTACACCTGCTGCCACAGAGTCACCTAAGCAACAGGTGTGTTTCTTACACTCAGTACTATCCAAAGTGTTGACTGCCATGCCTCTCTACTTAAAATGCTTGCACAGAGGTAAGCAAACTGATAGAACTTTAATAATTTTATCAGTGAACCAGAGGCTCTCTTTTGATAATTGCTAAACTATGTATAAATGGGGAAAACAGTATAAATGTGCATCCCACATGCACAAACACTTTGCTATCCATCTCACAAACCAGCTACTCGTTAGTGCACTATGGAAAGTGAACAATAGCATCTATTACTTTTGTATACTTCCCATTTAGTCTTCATTCCATGAAGGTACACATAAAAACACAACCAAAGGGAAGGCACTTTCTAAGGAAAGAACACATATTTATACTGTAGTCATGTGTTACGTAGACCCATGCACTCTTGAAACTTGGTCTCTCAATACTTGTTTATAAATAGATCAACTACACTACAGAAATAAAAAGTGCTTTCTTATATATCATGTGCATCTTTATACTAACAATACACATTCAGATTATCCAGTACTTGTAGTAATGTGGACAGTTGTTTGCATATAGTTTGTAAAGCTGTCTCTTAAAGTATAACTGCACACTGCAAACACAATAGCAAATACTATACTTTGCATGTTCATCAGTCTGGTAACATGCAGAACTTTAATATCTTGATGGTTGTGCATAGCTAGCCATCCATTTCATCCAGGCCTCCCAAAATATTCTCTCAAACATCCAATGATGATGTCATCCACTATAAATTGTGCGACAGCATTATAAAATTCAAATTTGTGCTGTAGCACTTGTGTTAAGTACTGAGTTTTGTAGCAGGTGTACATAATTAAGTAGGACTTTTAATATCACTGCAGTCAACGTGTGTGTGTGTGTGTGTGTGTGTGTGTGTGTGTGTGTGTGTGTGTGTGTGTGTGTGTGTGTGTGTCTAGCCAGAAGACTGTAACTGCGTATCCTTCAGTTATTAGTACAATCCCATGGAGTACCAGTATTGTGACAGTTGTACATGCCTACACATCCATTTAATTCCATCCTCACATCTTCTCTCAAGCATCCATTGATGATGTCACCCACTATAAATCTTTCTGCTGCATTATAAACATCAGACTTGTGTCATGGCCCTTTCATTAAGTACTGATTTCTTTAGATGGTGTACCTAGTTATGTAGGGTTCTAATCTCATTACGGTCAAGTATTGTGTGTGTGTCTACTCAGAAAAAATGTAACTGTGCCTTCTGTAGTCATCAGTACAATCCCATGGATTACCAATATTTTGACAGCTGTACATGCCTGCACATCTATTTAATTCAGGTCTCACATCTTCTATCAAACATCCAGAGATTATATCATCCACTATAAATTGTCCGGCAGCATTGTAAATGTCAGACTTGTGCAATGGCGCATGCATTAAATACTGGATTCTCTAGTAAGTTTACTTGGGTAGGGATTCTGTTCTCACTGCAGTCAAGTGATGTGTGTTTGTTCAGTTGGTTGACATTCAAGAAACCATTTTACACCTGCATGTGGGACACTGCTATTGCCATCCTCTTCTCACCAGACACTGCTGATGTCATCACTTATAAAGTGTTGTCTGACACTCTAAAAGTCACACATGTGCTGTGGCACTTGCATTAAATACTGAGTTCTCTAAATGGTGTACTTAGGTAGGGGTTCTGTTTTCACTGCAGTCAACTGGTGCATGCATGTATGTGTGTGTGTTTGTTCAGGTGGTTGACATTCCAGAGACCATTAAACACCTGCATGTGGGACACTGCTATTACCATCTTCTTCTCAGCAGATGCTGTTGATGTCATTAGTTATAATATGTTGTCCAACACTATAAAAGCCAGACTTGTGCTGTGGTGCATGTGTTAAGTACTGTGCTTTGTAAACCTTAGGTAGGGGTTCTATTCTCAGTGCAGTCAACAATCACATTGGTGACAATTTTAGAATGATATGTGAGTCCACAACTATGTCAAACCCTACTCCGAACATCTCGTTGTAGCATACAGTGATGATGTCATCCTGTATAGCATGCACTCTCACAGTATTCATTCAAACCTGTGGTGTGGCAGTAACATTGTAACTGTGTTTGCAGGCTACTTTACCTACACATATAGGGATTCTAATTTGTCAGCAGGCAACTTGCATATCTATGCATATACCTATCACTTTTGAGACAATTTTACATATGGATTTGACTCCACATCAATATACTTACACTCCTCCCAACACATTCTTCTCAGCATACAGTGATGTTCTCATGCTTCATAAAATGCAACCTGACAAAGTTGCACTCAGACATATGTGATGCTGCTAATGTGACATTGCATGCCATTCATCTTCTATACCTACACAGGTGTAATGTTCAAATCTGTCCCAGTCTAATGCCGTGTGTATGTGCATTTGGTGGTATGTTATGATAATTGTATGATCTTTGGAATTGCTCTTCATTTCACTACCACTTGTGGGATCCTTCATGTAGCCCCATGCATCCGCCATCCTCCTTTTTCCTCTAGCTAAATGGCATCCTTCCTGCAGAGGAGTGGAGGATATCCTCATGTCAAATACACATACACACATCATGAAACAAAGTCCTTTCATGAGTCTCTGCAAGACATCTCCAGATTACTGCATGTGTGACTTCTAATTCTGTCATGATATGGCCCACATGTCCCATATGGACAGTATCAGTATGTAACACAATCCAACAAGTATACACACACACACACACACACACACACACACACACACACACACACACAATAGTCTTACTATCTTCTATAATATAGATATAGGGATTTTTTGTGGTATAATAATGGCTAGGATTTGATGTGATGTTGGCCATTAGCCTAATAATGTCCTATGACCCTATGCACAGTTGACATGTCAGTGTTGCTGTCATTGACATGTGCTATATTCAGGTGTGCATGTACAGCATGGCTAAAAGAGGGTCTTACAATCTGTGATGTGAACGTATGGATTGTAGGGCATTGATGCCATTTCAGTGCATGCCCCTTCTATAACAGCTGAAGTAATATGCCTCCCGAGAACTATTGACATGGAATGATACACTTGTATGTATATTGTTGGCGTATTGGAACATGTGTTTTTCTAGTGGAGCAGATCAACCTTCTACATGGTTTACATTCCACCATCACAGTGACACTTGCAGCATGGCACAGGTGTGCATATGTCTACATACCATTGTTAAATGATCTGTGACACACATCAATATAAATTCATATTGATTATATTGTCACATAAGTCTTGTCTCATACACGTATTGTTACAATACATCACATGTTTTGATGCAATTGCAACCTTTTAGAATTCATTGTATGTGCAGCTATGCTGTTATATCCAAGGATTATTTAGGTGGTCAGTAGCACCATTGTGTGACTATTAGCATTTGTGGGAGGAAGTGTTTTGAATGAGCCACAAACAACTGATCTGTAATGTGTGCTGATATGACATCAGGCCATTCAAACACAACCTGCCCATGAAACACATATAGGCATATGTTGTGCAAGTGATGCAAGTGCGTGGTATTGGTATAGTTATATGACTGTGTGCATAGTAACAGTGTGTGAAATGTGATGAATGACCAAGGTTGTATTTGGAGGTCTTTTATAGGTTCATAGGTATGTACTAGGCTATCGGCCCAAGGGCCTAAGTAAGCCTGGCCAACAAGGTTCCCTGGCTTACGCCACCCAAGGAAGTTATTTTCCTGTGCCCCTGTCAAGCAAAGCCACAGTAGTGATCCCCAGGGTGTATTTACTATTTCCCATCCACTCATCAAGATTTTTCTTGAAGAGTGCTAATGAGGAACTTTGCTTGACATAGATGGGTAGCTTGTTCCAGAGTATGAGAAGTCTCTGGGACATGAATCTATCCCTCCAGCATGTCTTGTTTATTGTTTCACAAATCATTTATTCTAGCACATGTGAAATATTAAGGGGAATACACAACTAAGCACAGATCTGTATGTGGATGACTCCAGACATACCTGACCAGAGGAAATTAAATAATCTGCTTGCTGACAGTTTGTCTAACACATCAGCCCCTGTCACCACTGGCTATCACCCAAAGTATACATGCAAACATTACTGAGTTTTATTCTAAGGAGGGCAGCTCATCTGTGTGCTCTCTATGGCTAGTAACGTAGATTCATTGAGCTCTAACAACACCACAGGTTGTCTATAGCATGACTCAAAACGTGACCTACCAGACACAGTTGGATCCATAATTGAAGATAGTCTCCAGACAAGCTATGTTTCCATTGAAAGGTGTACATCAACATGTTTCCTTCTCACCTTACAGAAACAGATGCTTGGTGCCAGAGCCATGGGCTCAAGCTCAATGCCAAGAAATGTATTGTTATCCCCTTTGGGAAAAAACATGTATCCATGAATTACCATATAGGTGGCAGTACACTAAACACAGAAAGTGTGATAAGAGACTTAGGGACACAGGTGGATAGTGGTCTCACCTTCGATAACCACATTGCCACAACAGTCAGGAAATCCTTGTATGTGGCACACCTCATTTCATCCAGAAAGAAGGAGGTCATTGTCCCACTGTACTCATCCTTTATTAGACCCATTATAGAATACAATTTGGTATGTACCTCTCAAGACATCTGCAACAACTGGAAAGGCCTCAGAAATACCTCACTAAAAGAATCACAGGCCTAAAGCAGATGCCCTACGCTGATCGCCTTAAAAAACTCCAGCTATACTCTGTACTCAGAGGCGATCTCTGCTTAACATACAAGGCCATGTCTAACCCAGAGCTGTTGGACATGCTACACTTAAAGAAATCCCAATCCCTCAGAGCTACACGCTCCAGGGATCTAAACCTTGTCATCACAATAAACAAAACATGCTGGATGGATAGGTTCTTGACCCAGAGACTCCCCAGACTCTGGAATAGATTGCCCATACATGTCAAGCAGAGTGCCTCTTTGGACCTCTTCAAGAGGAACCTTGACAATTGGATGGGAGAAAGGAAATTCACCCCAGGGATCACGCCTGCTAGACAGGGGTCCAGGAAAGTAAATAATGTGGGAAGAAATAGCCAGGGAATTGTTATGGCTAGGCTTGTATAGGCCCTAGGGCTGATAGCCTAGTACCAATCTATGAACCTATGAACCTATGGGGATGACCATCACCTGATACATGAAGTTATGGGCACATCCTGGCTCTCCTCATCTGAGAGATAGACCAATGAGTCATCATAGACATTCACTAAAAGGGCACAGGTAATAGCTTGACTGTGTACCAAACTCATGTTTGATTTGTTAAGGCTACATAATGTTTGTTAAATCTGTCTTCTGTCATCAAGATGGTTACCAAGGGCATGCATGATGACAACACTCTCATCCTGCATAACTTGACCTGATCAAGGCATTTGACACAAATTCACAGTCAGGTATTACAGAGAAACTGCCTCAAGTGGCCAAAAACACATATGTCATCAAGTGGGTAGACAACTGGATCACATATGTGACAGATAAATATGTTGCAGTGTGTGAAGTCATCTCTACCTAGAGTCCAGTGACCAGATCCAGGGTTCTGAGCTATGCCCTTTTCTGTCCATTATATAAGTCACAGACATCAAAACTGACTTACACATCCTTTCTCCAACCAGCTTTGTGGAGGACTGCAGATTGTGGACAATCATTGAATTCAAGTTTGGTATTGGTATAATACAGATGGTGTGGGTGGCCACGGTGGTGCAGTGGTTAGCATTGCCGCCTCACAGCAAGAGGTTCTCTGGTTTGATTCTTGGCTGGGGTGCCTTCTGTGCGGAGTCTGCATGTCCTCCCTGTGGTCGCATGGGATTCCTCCGGGTGCTTCGGTTTCCTCCCACATCCCAGAGACATGCAGTAGGTGGATTGGACACTCCAAATTGGCCCTAGGTGTGAGTGTGTGTGTGTGAGTGTGTGTGTGTGTGTGTGTGTGTGTGTGTGTGTGTGTGTGTGTGTGTGTGTGTGTGTGTGTGTGTGTGTGTGTGTGTGTGTGTGTGTGTGTGTGTGTGTGTGTGTGTGCCTTCTGTGGAAGGTTGGGTGCTGGGCTGGTAACTCGACACCGTAAAATTCCACTGCCAAGCATGAGCAGACAGATGATCCACTGTGGCGACCTCCGACCGGAAAAAAGCCAAAAGAAGAAGATTGGTATAATATGGATGGTATCAACACTCACAAAGGATTGCTGCCATAGCAATGGTGATATGGTAGATGAAGAAAAATCATGGGAGGATTAGTTCCATTATGAAAGCAAATGTAGAATATAATTACAATATAGACAACACACCCCTATGAGCAGACCAAGTGGTATGTGACCTGTGAACTCAGGTAGATTGTATGCAGAATGTCCACCAGCATGTGCACACCATGGTGACAACTACCTTGCATGTAACACAATTCCTGAGTATGTAGTAGGGTAATGATAGATTTTTTCCATAAGCTTGGGACATAGCATTCCGAGAGAGATCAATTTATTAGTATGCTGACTGGGTATGCAATTGCACTTGATGCTAGTTTTAAATATTCGGGGGGGGAGTTTGTCCAGAGAGAGAGAGAGAGAGAGTAGGGTTTAAGTTTATTGAGAAGTTTGCATATTTGTGAGATAGGAATGGGCTAGATGGAGAATGAAGGTGTTGTTGGATTATTAATGCAAGAGTCTAGCATAGGGAAAGTTTTATTATTATGTGAGGAGTCTGTTGTAGGATCTTTGATTAGGTTTTGAATAGTAGTAATGAAATGCGTGTTAAAGTCATGAGAGATTTGCTGTGGGCTTTTGTCAGATGTTGGGGATGGGTTTTGTCGTGTGCCAGGATTAAGTAACACGGAAACTGATTTCCAAAACTTATTAGGGTTGTTGTTTGCGGTGGATAGCTGCGAGGAAAAGTAGCTTTTCTTATCTTGTATGACTAGTTTTTTGCAATTGTTTCGGAGTTGCTTATAGGCAATTTCGGTTTGTTTAGTTTTACATTTTTGCCACTATTTCCATGCTTTATCTCTATGAAGGAGGTTTTGTTTTGTTGATTTAGTTAGCCAAGGGGCATGGTTAGCCTTGGTATGTTTGGTTCGAGTAGGGGCTAAGCTATTTAGTGTGTCCAGAAAGAGTTTGTTGAAATAGTTAACGGTATCATCTAGGGGGAGCGATTTTAGTGGGAGCCAGTTTTTGGATTTTAGGATACTTACAAATTTATCTTGGTCAAAGTGGGAGAGATTTCTGGAAGTTTTGTAGGTATGCGTTTTTGGTATTTGGAGGTGGGTCCTATGGGTGAATGCTGGGAGGTGGTCACTTAGTATATCAGGTGAGGTACCTGATTGGAATAATTTTGTGGGTGAGATACTAATATCCAGTCTAATAATTAAACATGTCTGCTTTAATATCAGAGTTACATATGTAAAATGATAGTCACAAAATTTTATGACTGTGCAATTGTAACGCGATCACAAAAACTGCACTCTTGCTACTGGAATCTTTTATGAAAAAAGTACATTATTGTGCAACTGTAACGTGATCACAAAAATGCACTCTTGCTACTGGAATATTTTATGAAAAAGTACATTCTGTAAGTTTCATCAATACCTTTATCTTTTTAATCTGCTATGACCCCTATGAAATACAGTGTATTCAGCAGCACCATCTAGTCCAGATTCTCTGCGTAGATGATCTTATCCTACCCAAAGTATAGAGATATAAATAAAAGGTTTTGATGTTTAAACATTTTTGAGTTGAGGTCATCCTGCTCCTGGTCTGGTTCAGACAAGCCTGCTATTTCTGCCCATCCCACCATAAGCTAGGCAGACTTTTGATGTCAGTAGAATCATACCCAGTCAGCTGATGAGGCATTTGTGCAGCATATTTTCTAGCTGCTCAGATCTCATGGCAAGTTCCAGAGTTCCTATGCTTACTGGCTGAAGATGTATTTACTTTATTTATTCATACTTTTTTTCCAGGTTAGTCCACTATGCCAATGCTGTTTTTTCAGTGAAGACCTGAGGTGGTAATTCAAACTAACTAGCAAGGGCATTGGGGAACTTCCCTTATTCTTAGCTCCTGCAAGTACTTCAGTGGGCCAGAGGGTGGATTCTGTGCGGATTTTAATGAGTCTGTGTTACATTCTGCAGATGAAGGTATCAGGCATATTGAAATAACAAAGTTTACTGATAGACGATTGTCAGACAACAAACTTGTTGAACTGATAACAGCAGATGAACTTTGTTTTTCAGATGCCACCAAATGGAGTCAAATAATGGAAAAAATTGATTCTGATCTATATCTTCACCTGGAAATGATGTCAGAGAACTATAAAGGTGAAAGATGTCCAGTTCTTCTCTTTGGTATTCAGGAAATACAGAGGCTTCAGGCCTGCAGTTTGTTCTAAAGGAATTGCATACATTTTATGCTATAATCATGAACAATGGCCAGAAGAAGACAAATTCTGCTTCACAGCATGTATCTAAGTTTCCAATTGTTAGAATTACATCTAAAAAAGATTCTCTTATAAACATATATAAAGTGTGGGATACATTAGTTGTACCTTTAGGTATTACGCTACTGGACATTATAATATTAATTCATGTTGGAAAGGACAATTATTGTAAAGTGACTTTTGAAACTATGGGCATTGCAGAAGTGCATCTTGCCAAGTGTGAATTAAAAATGTTATCTTCTCCTTAGAATGCTTTTACCTTTATAGGAAGTAATTTAGCTGCCAAACGGCATCTTCTTGTTCAGTTCAGAACTGTTTATGTTGACATTAATGATGTAATTTTTTGAGTTACATTGCAAACAAGTTTAAGATGTTCATACATTTTTTTGAAGATTGACACTTATGGAATGGTAGCTAAGAAGTTTGTAACTTTGTACATATTAATTATAGTTCTAAATATTATTAAGTATAGGGTTTATGTTATGTGCAAACGACAGCCTTAGTTTATTTATTTATTTATTTATTTTTGCGGTACTTATATGTACTGGTGAGCTCTTGTGACAAAATAAAATGCTCCCAGAGTGGATAAACAAGGCATACTGTTACAACTTGTGAAGATTTTTATAGGAAATATAAACAACCAGAACATTTTTGGGCAGATTTCTGTAAAATTATAGAACTAGAAGAACAGGAATTAGGACTACTAGAAATGAAGGTCTGTTTCAGACAAAGTGGATCCTAAGGATATTATAGACATGCACATCCAGGAGCAGGACAGTGATACAGAAGAGGCTATGAATGCACATAGTATAGATTCTGAATATGAGGATGGTACCAATGGTTATATTGTTATAAGTGAAGAAATGTTGGCTGATAGTACGGAAGAACCTGTAGGAAATCCAAATCCAGTAGGAAAAAGGGATTGAAAAAAAAAATAAACAACACATAAAAAATTGCCAAAAAAGAAGGGACAGCCCTCTTTTTTGCTGTTTAAATGTTAATAGCTTAATCAATGATAAGAGCTACTTTTTAATCTTAAATTTGTGTAGAAGTATGAGAGCTGATTTTATATGCCCAACTAGTATTTGAAAGCTAGATATGTGGAAAAAGCACTAGACTGAACACATCTGCATGGGGGAAGGGCAGTATGACTTGGTCTTTCGGCCCCAATAGATGCTGTGGCATTTCTGTATTGTATTAATCTTGCTTTAAGTTTTTAGATGTGAGAATAGCTTTACCAGCTAGAATGCTAATATGTTTCTTCTACCTTTCTTTAGCTGTTACACAGATCCTATGTATATATGTGCACACTGCTAGTACCCACTGAAAAGAGTATTTCATAAATTAAAAGAATATGTTGCAGCCAATATGATTATTATTTTATTGGGAGATTTTAACTGACATTTAAGAAAACCTAAATCCATGAACAATACGAATATTAAATTGTTGTGGGATGGGCTTGCATGTGGTGATCTAACATTAGGCTGACGTATGGCTCATACTATTTACAAGGCTATATTAAAACTGAAATTGATTATTTTGCATACTCTACAACTTTCAGGTTATGTACTTTAAAACACTGATGTTGCTTTTACAAGCTATTTGAACTTGCCATTTCATATTACTTATAATAAGTGCATATACAAAGGGAAAAGGATAAAAAAGCCGACGTGATGGGTAACTGATACTACCAAGTGGCAGTATGACAATAACCTACTTTGGGAGCAAGATATGATGATAATTTCATTTATGCTTCTTGGACTTCGTGGTGGATTAAAAATTAAATATAGAAATATTTTTGAGATGTGGGAAAAAGAAAAAAAAAAGAATTTATCACTTTATGTGGAAATCTTATGAATACTCTTAGATTTGAACCATAATAACATGCAAAAAGTTGGGAGATTATTGAATATTATAAATAAGGAAAGATTAGAATGTGTGCTATAAAATCAAGATATATTACACAAGGTAGCAGAAAAGACATATCACCAGCTTTTAGTAAAAAGATTTAAAAAGATAAATATTTGATGCAGTCCATATTAAAACCTATATGCAAAGTTGTCTCAAGTCAGGAAGATCTATACAAATGAATATTTTTGGAAGATGTGTATAAGCAATATTTTGTTCTACAACATACATGTGTTTGATCATTGTCTACAGAGGATAATGCTGTCTTGTGTAAACAAATATCAGTGAAAGAACTTGAAAAAGTATTATGTTATTTACCTAGTGATTCCTCTCCAGACCCTGATAGGGTTCCTTATAACTTTTATACTGTAATGGAAATTTTCCAGACTTAAAATATTTCTGAAATTTTTGAATTAATAGTTAAAAGATGGAGCTTTAGTTAAAACTATTTGTCAAGAAGTTATAAGATTCATTTTATTAAAAAAGGGACAAAACTGACTTTAGTAACTGGAGACCAATTACTCTACATAATATTGGCTATACCATTTTTAAAAGGTGCTACAATATAGATGGAACACAGTACTTAATAATAAACTACAGGCCATTTTTCTTTGGTACTAAAGGAAAATTTATTACATAAATATTAATGCAAATCAGGGAAATTGTACCTAATTTACCAAATGGGAAATTCAACATAAGACCAATAAATACAAATAAAAATATTGAAAACTGACACTGACAACTTACTTATTCTCCAAAATATTAAATGTATTCTACCAGAA